>NW_027617812.1:0-12500 GCF_964187855.1 Myxine glutinosa
GAAAGAGCAATGTGCAATGAAGAGGAAGAAGCAGATACACAGGGCAGCCTTATACAGTCTTATACTTATCCCTGGACACGGGCCCGTTCACACTCAGACTTACTCTCAGGCTCACTCACACGGGATTTGTAGATGGTCGGGTCGAGGGTCCAAAGCTCGTCCGGTCCCCGACTCGTACCGTGCAGATGATGGAAGACGGCAGGTAGCTCTCCGCGTGGCGTAGGTGCGAGGCGGATCATTATATATCTGGGGATCGGTTAGTG
This sequence comes from Myxine glutinosa, assembly GCF_964187855.1. Lineage (NCBI taxonomy): Eukaryota > Metazoa > Chordata > Myxini > Myxiniformes > Myxinidae > Myxine > Myxine glutinosa. The sequence continues at coordinate 264 of NW_027617812.1, forward strand.
GCGATTATATGGTGTATGTAATACTTGTACCGGCGCCTTCATACGCGCTCCCGGTATTGCTATGAACGATGCGCCACTTCCCCAATGGTGTTTCCAAGCGCCTTTCACCAACGTCCTTTTGCACAAGCCCTTCTCCACGCTGCAGTCCTCTGCAATGCGTGCCGTGCGCCAGCCCTTTGTAAAGCACAATCAATCCTTTCAAGGCTTGTCACCACGCGTCTCTCCTTCTCGTAACTCTGCACACGAACCAAGCGCCTCTCCCTTAACTCAACAAGCGAACTCACGTCTCAACTCAACTTGATACTCAATTCAGAGGACCCCGGCTCACAACTGAGGTGGGGGCCTTGCGCGAAGGGTTATATTGCCACGCCCAGCGAACCCTCTGGAATGTCCAGCCACACCCTGTCAGGCGATGTCGCCTCAGCCCTGGTTGGCTGGTGAGATCTTACCGGCTCCGCCCTTGACGGCTGCTTGACGTGGCCACACCCCCACCCTTGCGCTCCGCCCCCTTTTCGGGCCTTACCTCGTGGCCTTTGGGCTGGTTTGAGTGAGCAAGAGCAGCAAACGCTGCTGGCAGCCAAAGCGTAACAAACTGTGAGGGGCCATGGGGTGCAGACTGGATCGCGCTTAATGACGTCGATTGAAGGGGAGGCTGCAAAAATGGACGAATGGGCCTACTCTTATTGTTTTACACAACGCAGCTGCAACTATTGGGAACGGCCTTATCCTAAACACATACTAAGAAATAACTAACGTTCTAAAGTGACCTACGTGTTGCATGTGGCCTATCTATGGGGTGCAACCTTTAACCTTCAATGATGTTACCTGTGTGGGTTCTCAAAACTGCAACACTGCACCCCTCCTTTCGCCAGGCTCGTACCCGAGCCGACCCACATACCAGTGAGGACGGCCGGCTTCGATACCTGGGTCAGGACTACCTTTTAAATTAGTGTGACACGTAGGTGTGGTTATCCTCTACATTTACTCTAACACCCTGTATGCGACAGTTTTAACACTAGATATGTCCCACCTGCTGCGTTGTGTACTACCTAACTGACTCACGCCCACAATTAACCGAATTTCGGAATTATTCGCAAACTACACATGAAGCCGGTGGGGAGCAAGTTATTTCCAAGACACTAACTAATTATTTACAACTACAACCCAGGACCTGTCTTTTGTGGGAAAAAGAAGGATGTTTGAGAAGAGGAAACATGGATTGCACTGCACTGCACCAATACACCATACACCCATATGCACCAAAAAAAAAAAAAATGCACAAAAAGCACCATCACCAAAAATGCACAGTCATCAAAATGCCCAAAAACATTTCAAAATAAACCATTGATGCCTTGTGCTTGACTGCTGGGCCGATGGATCTTCTGGCTTCATGTTCTTCGGTGTGCCATCGTAAAACTTGATGTCTTCTTGTCCGGGCACACCAAAGATTAATTAATAAAAAGGCACAAACCGTGTCCGCTTTTTATTTTGGCCAGCAGGGCCAGCGTAAGTGGTCCGACTGCATGGCATGTGCGCCACTTAAGAACAGTGGTCCGCAAGTAAGGTGCTGCTGGCAGCAATGGTCTGCTCCAGCAAAGGTGCCAGGCCACAGAACGTGTGGTCCATATGGTGTAATGGTGCAGGCAGCAGGGTGCAGCGCAGAGTGCGGCCGCACGGCTCAGGACACCTGCACACTCCCCTCAACAAAAGACCATGGGTCCATGAGCGGGGAGGAAGACAAAGCAGAGGTTAGCGGGGGCAAGGGCGCAAGGGTACACGTAATCACAAGGCAATGCGATATGAGGGGCGCGGGAGAGCGAGCGGAGAAAGCTCGTCCCCTACTCGTACGTCACCACCCATGTCAGCCTAGACTACCCTTGCCCTTCCCCGTATTTACACAATTTACAAATTCGTCTCTACCGTCTCGTCTCCCATATCTCCCCCTAAACCAAATTCGTTGCTAATCCCTCCCAAGAAGGAAGGGATGGAATCATACACAATGTCTCACCCACGTCATGATGCGTCTTACATTCCCAAACATCTGCAAAAACATGGTGTGGAGTCCTGTCACCTTGGTGAGTGGATGCGGATGGTGCGAAGAGATTTTCCTCCTAACTATCCTTTTAAATGACATTAACTCTCTTTACTCTACCCTGGGTCTTGCCCTACCAATTGGCAACTTTACACTATGTGGTTTTAAAAACCAATTCCCATTGACCATACTGTGGTGCCTCCCAAATTTGGGGTCTCACTCCCCAAATTTTTCAATCTGTGCCCTCGCACAATTTCGGGGCTGGGTCGTGTGGCTCTACCAGCAGGTCTACCTAACTGCGCACCTCCGCCACTGACGTCGCCACCCGAGCTTGCCACGCTCCTTCACACTACCCTAACCTGGGGAAGGCCCACCTGGCTCTCTCACCCCACTAATGCCCCCTCTGGCATTGGGCTACCCGGGTCCTCTCCTTAGGATCCTCGGGCTCCACTGAACTCTAACTCTGAACACGACCTGGCTCCCAGAGCCTACCTGCGGCCTCACCTGGCCGACAGACTACCATTGGCGGAGTCCCCCAATAACCATACTCACCAATAGGCTCACACGCCCAGCCATTCCACTTGCTTATGCACCCCCTCAAAGCACTGCATTACTACTACACGCACCACAGATGTCAATATCCAACAAATTTACCTACTCCCTCTACCTCACTTTAAACTACCCTCCCCGGGTATTCGTGAAGGGGTCCATCTTCCCCCATCCACTCCTTCGCACCATGCACTCCACACCACTCATTCCACACACCATTTACTCCACACCATTTATTCCACACCACTCAGTATTCTCACTTGCACCCCATGCAAGCCATTCACTCAACACCATTACACATGTCCACAATACTCCATTCATACATTTTTACACACACACACATCAATCACGACCATTGCGTCATTTGCTCACCATCACCACCAAGATTCTCATTCACAATTCCTCATTTGCGCTGAAAGCGCATCCTCAAGCTCATACACCATTTCTCCACACACTACACACACACAGCATCATTTAATCTAGCTATTTCCCTCTAAAACTCATGCTCCCCGTCATCCCTTATACTAAGCACATCCCTCGTCATTATCATCCATCTAATCTCTCTACGTCCCCTCTACCTGTCCAAATGTCACTACTTAAATCTTGGTCTCCTATGGTCATCTTTCTAGATCCCTAACAATTATCCTAGCCCGCCCTCGGCTAGCTTTCACTGCTAAACCCCATAAACTACTGCTTCTCTGCCCCCAAAAATGATGTGAGGGATGGTAGATCTACCATCCCTCTACACCGGATACCATTTGCCATCACTATCACCATTTGTCCACCATACTTGAGCCTCTCGGGGTGGAAATACATTTTCGCAGCTCAGCTTCGCAAAGCCGAGCAATGCATACGGGTGGTTTGGTCTCCTGTTGGTTGGGTCCGTCCGGCATTTCCGATTCTGGGGAGGAGGCATACTCGGACCGAGGTTCCAGGCGCCATCCCTGCGCGGAGCCTTTCGGTCTCCCCCACGATGACCCAAATCTCCCCCGGTCGGAGCACTGCGCCCGCCAGGGGGCGAAGGTCCGACCTGGCCTACCTCCCCCGGAATCGTGCCGATCGCCTTGCCCGCGAAGGCGCGGCACCGACCAAACAGGGCGGGACCCGGCCCGAATCGTGCACAGCGCTCCTTGCGAGAGCGCCGCGGCAACGATCCCCGCCGGCTCCCGCAGCACACAAAGCACCCTGTGCACCGAGGATTCGCTTCGGCTATCCGTCGGCCTAAACGCTGCCCCGGTCTGTGTCGATGCTTGGATCGCATTCTCACATCCACCCGCGACCCTTTTCTCACTCGCACATCCCATACACTCCGTTAACTCTGCCACCGCACGCTCTCGTGCACACTCCTCCGTTCCACACTCTGTTACACACTCCGTAACACACCTTTCTTCCCCGCACTCCTCTCGTGCACTCTCCCCCATTACGTACTCCGTAACCACCAAGGGTGTGCACTCTATGGTACACCCAATCAGCCGCTCCGGTGTGCATCCCCGCACACTCTCTCCATCCCTCTCTGGTGTGCATCCTCGCCCACTCTCCACAACCAACTCTGGTGTGCATTCTCGCACACTCTCTCCATCCATCTCACACTCTGTGTCGCACTCACTCTCACTTCCACACTCTGTATCACACTCGCGCTTCGGCGCACACCTTTTCCTCACACTCACGCCATTTCCTTTCACACAGCGCACCACGGACCTTCCACAAGCGCCCGGGTGACGCCGGGATCCCAAGCGCGCGAAAAATCCTTTCGCGCCATATACAGCCCTGCTTACCTTCGGGTTCCTTTTCTCCTCACGCAGCTGCAAACGTTCATTTTGCTTTGGAAGCACGACATCACAATGTGAATACAGACTTTGAGCGCATTCCATCTTTTCCTCCCATTCAATTCCTATCTCTGCCGTCTCCTTAACCCCGATTTCAACTATAATTATTTAATTTTATTTTTCCTTGACGACCGCCGGCGCTAATAAAATTTTCTCTTCTACTTCGGCGGTCGTCGGCTTTTCCATACCCCGTGTCGCGATTTCTACCCCGGTCCACCCGGCTGTGCTTTGCACCCCCTCGCTTAACCCGCGCTTCTCACATCGCGTTACCTCGTCGCGTACAAATGCGACCTCCTCGCTCAACATGCGATCAACGTTCTCCCCCATTTTTTCTATTCGGCCACCTATTTCGTTTCCAACCCCTTCAATTAGATTTCCCATATCATTTTTCCATTCCCCAATGTTCTTTTCCATCATTAGTTCCCTTTTCCTGGTGACTCTCTCATACATTTCTTCCATTTCCTCCATCATTTGTGCCATGAAGGCTTGCATGGCTACAACCCCTACTTGCGCAGCGGGCGCGGCCCTCGCCGCCATGTGCAAGGCACCGCCATTTTGTTCGCCTGCCACCCCTACTGCTGCACCCTCTTCAATGTCCTCTTCCATTTCCTCTAATTGTCCCAAATCTTCCCGGGGGTCCTGGGTTGACTCTAATTCCTCCTCATCTACCCCCACCGGCATCCGACCGCCTTGGCTATCCATGGCACGATTTAATTTAGATGTTAATTAAATACATTTCGGCCGCTCGTAATTTGGAGTGCGTTAGGCGCACTTCGGGTCCAAATCCCACTCCTGACACCAATTGTTGCGGATCTCAAAACGTCGGCCTTCCCCTTATCAAGAGGGGGTTAATCCCCTTGTCCTTTACTGGCCAACGCGATCCCGGCGCGGAGCCTGTCTGGGTTACCTGTGTGGGTTCTCAAAACCGCAACAATATATATATATATTATATATATATTGTTACAGACGTGGCTTGGATGTTATTTCCCGAGCGGTTTTATGGTATGACCACGTCTGCACAAGTTACCCGATTGTGCCCGAACGTTGACTAATAGCGCTATGCTAGACCAATGAAGGAAAAAGAAGACACACGGCTGGAATTAATACGACACGACACCAGGGATACGGTTCTCAAAGGTTGTTATTACAATAATGCGGAAGGTTTAGATTACAGGGACAAGAGGGAAACATAGGAAGGTGGGCACTTAAACACGCTTATATTAACCCCAACAGACGACAAATAAACGGGACAAGGCTCACTCACACGGGGGTTTGATTGCAACGAAAGCGGGTAGCGATCGCTCCAGGTGCACCTGGGCTCAGGGCAGGATCACGTACGGTCCAGTTCGGTCCAAAGATGCGGGGAGGTATCGTCGCGCTGGGGGTGGCGGTGGCTTCTCTCTCCAAGCTGAGGCGCATCTGACGTCACGTCCGGCAAGCGGCTGCGTATATCCGGCGGGGAGTGACACGCCCTCGGCTCGTTAGCTCCGCCTCGTGGAATCGGCACGTTGCTTCTCATTGGGTGCGTGCGGGGGGGGTTACTGGCTCCGCCCCTGACGAGGAGCTGACAGCCAGCCCCTTCGGGGTAACCCCGTGGAGCGCATGGTCTGGAGCTAATCGAGCCGGTGTGAGGACGCATCCTCCCCCGCTCCGCCGCCATCTCCTCTGTTGTTGTTGTAATTGTTGTTGTAGTTGTTGTTATTGTTGTTGTTTGGGGAAGAAGATGGGAGGAGGTATGGGAAAGGTCCTAAACTCACTACTGATGCCATATAATCACATTCTGGTGCAACGAAGAGTCATAATTAATGGAGACGAGGCCTTAACTGACATAGAATAAGAATAACTAGGAAGATGTCCGAAAGTTGTCTACGTGTGGTGCGGTGGACCTGGGCACGACATTTAATGGGGGAATAAGGGGAAGGTCGGCTCTACTGATTGTTATTTACATGCAATGGGACTAGGGAATGGGGGATCGGGGAAAGTTGGGGAGTATTGGAGAAAATAGGGGAATATTTACAAGCGGATATGGAGGCCAAATTCCATATTCGCAACATTGCACCCTTCTCTACCCTCGGGGCGTCCCGACCCGATAAATTTTTACCTACTTTAGTGTGGCACGCAATGTAGTTCCCTCTACTATTAACTCTACCCTGAGTGCGACAGTTTTACAGATATTCACAAATGAGTAAATATGTCCCCCTGCGACGTTGCACCCTTCTCCTCACAGAAACACACCCACAGGATAACCGAATCCGGAAAGAATTCGCAAACTACACATACAGCCGGTAGGGAGCATTATTTACACGACTACGCTGCTATTTACACTACGATCCAGGACCTGTTTTTGGAGGAACACATGCAGATGTTATGCATAGAGAGAGCGCGCTTGCCAACATCGATACACCAACCCACGAGTGCTCTGTGGCCGACGGCCTTTAATAACGTGCAGAGCACCCTTCCCGAGCATCAAAAGCACCACCCCACCACCAATCGGTGCAGTCACCATTGTTCATTGGAATAAAAATAAATTCGACAACCCCTAACCCTGCAGGTGTCTCTTGCTCTTCTTGTGGTGCACTTGGTGTCAACTAAAAGTGGTTCACCTGTATGGCATAGGTGCCACGTTGACCCATAGGTCCATCCACGGGTGGTGCTTGGCCGCAAAAGAACTACGGTCCATTGTGGGTGGCCACCAACATTGCGGTCCATATGGTGTATCGATCCAGGCAGCAAGCAGCGAAAGTGCAGGCCCACAACTGCGTAGCCAGCACCTCTCTCTCCTCTCTCTCTACCCCAAAGCCAGATCCTCGGAGGTGGGAGACAAAAGAAGAAACAAGTGAGTAAGGTGGTAAGGGCGCAAAAGTGCACGCAATGTAAGGTGATGCACACTGGGGGCACATGGGAACCAGGTGAGACAGGTACGTTCCTATCGTACGCCCCCCCCCCCACCAGGTAACCTACATGGCCCCTCCCTTACCCCTTACTGTATCCACAAAACACAACACTACCCATAAACATCTACTTTACAAATCAACAAACATCCCTACTGTCTTCCCCGTTCCTCCCATAAACCAAATTCGTCTTCTCTCCCTCCTAACCAATCAAATTTGCCATTTTCAACTCTCATCAAAATTTGCCATCTCCAACTCAACATCATAATTTGCCATTACCAATTCATCATCAGTCCCTCCTAGGGAGGGAGAGATGGAATCACCCCAATGTCTCATCCACGTCGTGATGCGTCTCACAAATCCACACAGCGATTCATCTCCTGCAACAAAACAAAGAAAACACAGGTGTGGAGTCATCATCATCACCACAGGTAAGTGGCTGCGTATGGTGCGACAGGTTCATCAATCCTAACTATCTCCTAAATGACTTTAACAACTTTACACTACCCGGGGTCTCTCTCCGGCCAAACCATTGGCCCTCTTACACTATGGGTTCTAAAAACCAATTCCCATTGGCCAAACTGTGGTGCTCTTCAATTTGGGGTCTCACTCCCCCGATTCATCTCCCGGTGCCCTCGCACAATTTCTGGGCTGCGGCGTGTACCTCTCCCAGTGGGTCTACCCACCTGCACACCTCCACCACTGCAGTTGCCTCCGAGCTTACCTGCTCCTTGCCCTAACCTAACTACCTGGGGAAGGCCCTCTGGCACTCTCCCCACTCGGTGCCCTCTCTGGCACTGGGCTACCCGGGTCCATCCTCCGGATCCTCGGGCCCCATCCACAACTCTACCGGCTCCCAGAGCCCACCTGCGGCCTCACCTGGCCGACATCCTCACAGTGGTGGAGTGCCCAACCAACTACACACACTAACAGGCTACACGCCCAGCCATTTCCACAACACTAATGCACCCATTCACAACACCATTCTGCAACCGCACCACAAATGCCAATATCCAACCACAATTTACCTGCACCCTCTACCTAACACTTACACTACCCGCCCCGGGTGCTCGTGAAAGGGGTCCACTCTTCCCCCATCCACACCTTCGCACCATGCACACCACTCCGTACCACTCACTCCAACTCTCTCCACACACCTGTACTTGCACACCTGTGCTCTCACACCTGGTGCCACCGGCACCCTTCTCTCCCCAAGCGCATTCGCGCTGATCCACAACACTCACTACTCATACACTGCTCCACACACCTGTCCAGTTGCACACCTGTGCAATCACACCTGTTCAATTCTCACAAACACGGCATCATCTCAGCTAACTACTCCCTTCTGAAACTTGCGCTTCCCAGTCGTCCCTTTAAACTATTGCGCTCCCTCGTCATTATCATCCACACTAATCTACCTGCGTCCCCACTACAGGTATCAGTCACTAACTAATCTTAACGTTACCTACTGTCATCTTCTAGATCCCTACACACAATATCCTAACCCACCCGGGCTAGTTTTCACTGCCATCAACCCCATAAGCTATTGCTCCTTTGCCCCACCTGTGAGGGATGGTGGATTTGCCATCCCACCACATCGGGGGTCTCTCACTACCAATTTTGCACATCAAATTTCAACAAATCAAAAATTTGCCAATCACTGCCCATCATCTGCCAATCACTACTGCCAATCCCTTGCCAATCATCAAATTTTGTTTTTCTCTAATTTTGGGTCCAAAACACTAACCTCATCTCCCAGTCTACTCACTAATACCTCTCGGTGCGCCAATCCCTGTCCAAAGCCCGGCTTCGTAAAGCCAAGCAATGGATGCTGGTTGTTTTGTGCCTGCGGCTGGATGCGTCCGGCACTCGGTGCAGGGACGGGGGCTTACCCGGGCCGAGATCCCATGCATCACCTCGGCGTGGAGCCATCCAATGTCCCGATCTCGACCTGCCGGCACGTCTCAACAAAACGTGGTCGCCATGACGACCCTTTCTATCGGGCTGCCAGCTCCGCCTAGTGGAGCCTGGACGCGGCCGTTCAAAGCGAGGCCCGGCACGCACCGAGGGCCTGCTTCGGCTAAAAGTCGCTCTAACCTCTAACCCGTGTAACGTCGATGCTTCACCTGGACGCTTACACCCCGCAGCCCGTTCCTTGCTCACACATCCAGCCGTTTCCATGCTCCTCGTACCGTTCCTTACACACCTCGGTACACCCATTCCACTCACAGCCTTGGTCACACACCTGACCACCGAACACTTTGGCACACATTCGTTGGTAGCACACCTCACCAAAACACCTCTTCGCGCCCCCTCCTCGGTCACCTCCTCTGTGACAATCACAGGTGTGCCCTCATTCGCACACCCAACCACGTGCCTCACCACCAATTCCAGCGTGCATTCCCACTCACGCTCTACCATTCCAGGTGTGCATCCTTCCATCCCAGGTGTACATCCTCGCTCACCTGTCACAACTAACTCACGCTCCATGTCACTCTCACTACTTTCACCTCCACTCGTGACAACGCACTCACCCTTACTCTTGACAGCACACTCTTTCCTCATGCACCTGTCCGTCACACACCTTTCTCGCGCACACTCTCCCGTTACACCCTCTGTAACACTCACCACAGGTGGACACTCTTCCTTACTTCTGACAGCGCACTCTTTCCTCATGCACCTGTCCGTCACACACCTTTCTCGCGCACACTCTCCCGTTACACCCTCTGTAACACTCACCACAGGTGGACACTCTTCCTTACTTCTGACAGCGCACTCTTTCCTCATGCACCTGTCCGTCACACACCTTTCTCGCGCACACTCTCCCGTTACACCCTCTGTAACACTCACCACAGGTGGACACTCTTCCTTACTTCTGACAGCGCACTCTTTCCTCATGCACCTGGCCGTCACACACCTTTCTCGCGCACACTCTTGCGCACACTCTCCGGTCACACCCTCTGTAACACTCACCACACCACGCTTCCATGTGCTCCCTCGCACACGCGCTACGACCGACTCACTCCCGCCAGCACACTCACTCCTTGGCACGCACTTTTTCCTCACACACCCCAGAGTCGGACTTTCTTGCACACCTCCTTTTTCGCACACCAGACCTGTCGCACACTTCACCAACGGCCTCTCACGAACACCCGGGTCCATCTCGACCCCCAAGCTCCTTAAATCCCCTGGCGCATCATACGCGCGACCATATTGGTCACCACTTACACCGGGTCCTCTTCCTCTTCGCTTCTCCTCCATCACCTGCGAATCCCTCATCCGGTTAATGAGCACATCATCACGATCCAAACACAGACTTTGGACCAATTCTTTTATCTCCTCTTTTATCTCTTTCTTATCCCCTCTCCGTCGCTTCTTAATTTCACTCATCCCTTCTTCCACTTCTTCTAATTTGTGCTTCACCTCTTTTATTCCCCGGTACGTCTCCTCAAGCTCGTCCTCCAAGGCTACCTTGACCGTTTCCAGGTGCGTCCTCACCTGCCGGTCCTTCGTCTCCATTACCTCTATCACCTCGTCCAACCTCGTTGTCAGTCCCTCACGTACCATCTGACATTCCCTCTTTGTCGCTATTAAGTCGTTTTTTATGTCGTTTTGTGTCGCTTTTAAACCTCCTAATACCGCAGTGTTCCTTTGAACCTGCTCCACTAACTCCGTCTGTCCCACCGTCAGCTGCTCCACCTCCTGCGTCAGGTCCTCTATGCCCCCTTGTAACTTTACAGTCGCCTTTCTCACCTCTTTTTCCATGTGCTCCTCACAGTGCCTCACCTCCTCGCGCACTCCTCCGACCTCCTCACTCACTCCTCTTCTGATCTCTTCTCCCATCACTTGCATCTCCTGCCCAGATGCCACCCTCATCTGCTCCATTTCCTCCCTGTGAGCATCCAGTTTGGTTTCTACCCCCATTCTGACCCCCTCTATCTGCTGCTCCATTTGTTTAACTTCCCTTTCCGCTTGGTCCCTCATGTCCCTCAATTTGCCTTCCATACTGTTTTCTAACCCCTCTAACCCCTTTTGCATCCCTTCCATTTGATTCTCTTGAGCGGCCATTCTGTTTTCTACCCCCGTTAACCCATTCTTTACTTCTTTTATCCCGTTGTCTAACTCCTCAAAATTATTGTCTAACTTCCCAATTTTCTTGTCTAACTCCTCAAAATTATTGTCTAACTTCTCACTGGTACCCCTCGCTTCGTCCCTCATTACCCCCATTTGGTTTCCCATTACCCCCATTTGGTTTTCCAATCGCTCACTATTCTTTTCCATAAGGGCCGTCATTTGTATAAAAAAAAGTTCCAATCTTCCCAGCGGCGCTACTTCGGTCGCGGGCACGGTGACCAGCGAGGCGCCATTTTGCGCGCCCGCTTCTTCGTGCGTGACGGCGCTATTTTGCGAACCTGCCGCCCTCACTGCTTCGCTCTCCTCCTGTCCCTCATTTTGGTCCTGGATCGACCCTACCTCACTCTCCTTTACCGGACCCCAGCTGTCTTGATCCGCCATAGCGCGACTTTCAAAATTCGGTTTTTATTTTTTATTTTCGTAAAACAAATTGAAATTTCGCCGTTATAATTTCGCGCGGGAAACGCGCTCCGAATCGATTTTCCCTCCCAAAATTTGGGCCTAACTAATTTAGTCCCGGGTTCGAATTCCACTCCTCGACACCAATTGTTACAGACGTGGCTTGGATGTTATTTCCCGAGCGGTTTTATGGTATGACCACGTCTGCACAAGTTACCCGATTGTGCCCGAACGTTGACTAATAGCGCTATGCTAGACCAATGAAGGAAAAAGAAGACACACGGCTGGAATTAATACGACACGACACCAGGGATACGGTTCTCAAAGGTTGTTATTACAATAATGCGGAAGGTTTAGATTACAGGGACAAGAGGGAAACATAGGAAGGTGGGCACTTAAACACGCT
>NW_027617812.1:20000-96215 GCF_964187855.1 Myxine glutinosa
AAGCAGAGGACGGGGAAGACCGAAAAAGACTTGGCTAAAGATGGTGGAAGAAGAAATGCGGGCAAGGGGGTTAACAAGGAGAGATGCAGAAAATAGGGCAAAATGGAGAAGATTGTCATGGGGACCGCAAGGCTAACCCCCGCTCTAGCAGGGAAAATGGCCTTTAAAATGCATGTTGTTGTTGTTGTTGTTGTATATATATGTATATATGTATATGAGTGCATCTCCAATACTGCTGAGTTTTTGACACTGCAGATATAATTGCCAGTGATTAAAAGATGTACACCTTTATTTAAATAAAGAACCCAAGAATTGCCTCATTATGTAAGAAACATATAAGGAAAATAACATGGTGCCATTCACGTATTCTGTTTTTTCGTGATTGATGCCTTAGCGGTCACACTCTATAAGAAAACGGACACCAAAACCTGACATAGGAAACCCAGGTTATAATTGAATGATTATACTTTGGATACAAACATCGGTTGTGGTATGATGCCTTCCAAAACCATAATTGAGAGTGTTGTTGCAAATTAGACATGAAAATTGTGATATAAAGATTTGAATAACAAGAGTCAACAAGTCGCGAAAATCGAATAACGATCGTTACCTGTCGTGTCTCTCTTCATGACGACCGTTATTGCATTGGTAGCTCATTCCAGCTTCGTGTTTGCACACGAACGGTATTACCTGCAGGAACACCTAAACATAGCCTACAGTTGTTGGGCCGGTTTAATGCAGCTGACTGAAATTAGTAATTTTGATTTGATGTTTAAAAATATGGTGGTGTCCTCATCGTCACGATTGTTATTCAAAAATAAAACTGATTTTTTTTTTTGGTTCATTGCGCTACTTTATTTTAATAAAATAGTTATATTAGATAACTTTATACCCTGTAAATTTGCAACACTATAGTAAGTCAGTTTAGCTTGCGAGTCGGCTAGATTCAGCTACAACGTCGGCCGTGTCCTCTATTTTGCCGCGTCATCCATCGGCGACGATCGTTACTTCTGTGATTAACATCGCTAAAATTTTACTCTTTCATCGAGGCCTCTGACAATCATCTTTCTCGATTTCCAAAGGTAATAATTTTGAAGGATTTTGTTGATGTTTTGATGACTCATATGTGCGCTTCTAAGTTTTATGAGATGTTTTCTTTTCCGTTCCTATCATGAGGTGTCGCTCACTTGTGTTGTCTTCCGGCACGATCGTTATCTTGAAGATCGCATTCTATTTTTTTTTTCTTACTGGAGCCGTCTACTGCTGTTTGAGAATACGGAGATATTATGAGTTATTAGCCACAGGTTTTACTGATTTAATAATCTTTTCAAATGAAAAGTTAATTTCCGATGTTTCCTTGTGAACATGCATGCTCGAAACGATCTTTGTGAGGATACCGAAATCTTCGTGTCGTTGATCACGAATTCTACCACATCGGGCAATTTCAACCCATAAATGTCGGCATTATCACTTTTACCAAAAGGAAAGAGGAACTTTTGAGCTAGAATTATTCATGTATTTAATTGATGTCGAAAACAAAATGATCGTCATACGGGTGGAGTTTTGTTGTTGTTAAGCCATTGTAAGCAGTAATTGCTGCAGCTTTAGCAGTGCAAATTTTTAACTGTTAGATGACACCATCAGAGACTCCTCCTCACTCACCACATTCAAAACATCACTAAAGACCCACCTGTTCAACACTGCATTCAACATTCAACCCACAGCATTTAACCCCTGACTATCTCTTCTCCTTCTCCCTCCTTTTGCTTTAAATATTTCCCTATTGATTCTTGTCTTTTTGCAATTGTTGTTTTCATGTATTGTTATGCATTATGTTTTCCACTCTGTCAAAGTGCCTTTGGGCTTCTGGAAAAGCGCTATACAAAATAAATGACTTATTATTATTATTATTATTATTAATTGTTATTGTCCCCCGTCGCACCGCGGAGCGAAATGGGGACTATGGTTTTCCCCTCCGTCCGTGTGTCCGTCCACCCGTCCGTCCGTCTGTGCGTGCGGGCGTGCGTACGTAAGCGAAAGACCGCATTCGAATTTGGTGTGTGGGTGCAACCCACGTCAAAATCCAAGATGGCCGCCGCCATGTATGTCTGATGCCATGTATGTCTGAACCTTGTGAGCGGAATATCTTGAAAAATAAGCGAAGTACCAACTTCTAATCTGGTGTGTGGGTGTATCTAGTCATAAGGAAGAACGCTATTGAAAATTGGGTCGCCACGTCAAAATCCAAGATGGCCGCCGCCATGTATGTCTGAACCTTGTGAGCTGAATATCTTGAAAAATAAGCGACGTACCAACTTCTAATCTGGTGTGGGTGTATCTAGCCACAAGGGAGAACGCTATTGAAAATTGGGTCGCCACGTCAAAATCCAAGATGGCCGCCACTATATATATGTCTGAACCTTGTGAGCAAAATAACTTGAAAAATAAGCGAAGTACCAACTTCTAATCTGGTGTGTGGCTGTAGCTAGGCATAAGGAAGAACCCTATTGAAAATTGGGTCGCCACGTCAAAATCCAAGATGGCCGCCGCCATGTATGTCTGAACCTTGTGAGCGGAATATCTTCAAAAATAAGCCAAGTACCAACTTCTAATCTGGTGTGTGGTTGTATCTCCGCATAAGGAAGAACGCTATTGAAAATTGGGTCACCACATCAAAATCCAAGATGGCCACCACCATATATATGTCTGAACCTTTTGAACGAAATATCTTGAAAAATAGGCGAAGTACCAACTTCTAATCTGGGGTGTGGGTGTATCTCGGCATAAGGAAGAACCCTATTGAAAATTGGGTCGCCACGTCAAAATCCAAGATGGCCGCCACCATATATATGTCTGAACCTTGTGAGCGAAATATCTTGAAAAATAAACGAACTACTAACTTCTAATCTGGTGTGTGGGGGTGTATCTACGCATAAGGAAGAACGCTATTGAAAATTGGGTTGCCACGTCAAAATCCAAAATGGCCACCTCCATGTATGTCTGAACCTTGTGAGCGGAATATCTTGAAAAATAAGCGAAGTACCAACTTCTAATCTGGTGTGTGGGTGTATCTAGGCATAAGGAAGAACGCTATTGAAAATTGGGTGGCCACGTCAAAATCCAAGATGGCCGCCTCCATGTATGTCTGAACCTTGTGAGCGAAATATCATATCATAGCATGTTTTCTGCGTCTTCCACTTTGTCAACTCACATCACTTCCCCGACGGTGGACCTAGGCGTAACGCTTGTTGATATTCCTTTTTATAGGTGTGGATCTTTTGTAAGTGAACCAATCTTAGTGTATTTACTGTAAAAGGAGATTCATGAATAGATAATTTTTTACTATTTACCCATGAAGCATGGTGTCACAGAGGACATCAAGTGATGAATGTTACTCTGAGCATCGGGTTATGTATCCAAGCAATTTTCATCAACTTGGCAATGTGATTTTATCTTTTGCAATGTTTTGTGTAATGTGGCAGTGTTTTAAGATTCCAATAAAGATAAAAGTTAAGAGTGAACCTCAATTTGAAATTTTGAACCCATTGTCAGGTTTTTGGTCGCAGTATTGGAGACGAACACATATACTAGCTGAATGCACCCGGCGTTGCCCGGGTTCTTTTTGAATGAATTTAATCTTCTGTACTAAAAGAGGAATAAAACGCGGCCTTGTGAAGCAGCAGAGTTTGACTATCCGGCCCCGGCTGCATTTCGTTCATTTACTACGATAATTCAGCTTTTACTCGCGGCCGTCGACAATTGACTACTATAATTCAGCTCAGCTTTTAATTGCGAAATGGGCCCAGCCCGGCCGAGGCGGCCTTGACCGGCCTCGCTACCTAGTCTATAACCTTCCCGGGGCCCGTCCGGACATTTTTTGTTTCAGAGGTACCCTCCTATCTTTCACCGTTCAGGAGATTCGCTTGCGCAGACAAACAAACAAAGAAACAAACAAACAAACAAACAAAAACTTACATAAGAAGAAGATATAAGATAGAAGATATATATATTATGATAGAAATGATTGTAATAAAAATACTTTTTACGGCATGGCCCGCAGGGCAATGCTGTCTCGAACAGCGTTTGTTTCTCCATATGTCCCCACAAACATACACCAATCAGAGCTGAGGATCTGGTCACATGACAGGGTGACAGCATTTTGTAACTATTACAGTTGCATATTTTACTAAAAGTAAATATAATAACCTTCTGTGGAACGTATTGGGGTCCCAGCAGGTGTCCTAAGGTAGGTAGGAGGTTTCAGATATTCCTCAATACAATTATGATTTTGAAATGCAATCGACACAGATCTTGCTCCCGAATCTGGAAGTAAACAGATAATGACGGTTCGCTGGTTTAATAACATATCCATGCAATCCTGATTTAACATTATATTTTGATATAGTAATACTGTAGCATTAATTTGTGATTGGAATGATGAATGATGCTGTTTGGAATGAAAATATAGAGATATTGAGTTTAAAGCAGAATGATGAAATGACATAAGGGTTTCCATCCATGACATTCCCGGATTCCCCATTTGCAGTTTCTCCATTGATTGGATATAGCAACATTCAGACTGGGTATATTTTTGTCCAAGTCCTTCACCAACCTGCTGTCAATGACTGACGTTCGACTGAAGGTGGCACAGGAATATCTAATTTATTGGTTCATCGTTTGCCATCTGCCGTTTTTCTTGCCCAAGTCACTCGTAAACCAGCTGTCCATGCCTAAAGTCAATTTTTTTAAATACATACACTATTTGCAAACTGGTAACTGGTGTCCCAACCCAGGACATACTATCCTCTTCAACCAGAGTATTAAACAAGCCTGGCTACACCATTGTTAGACTATTGGTCTTGTTTTAGGTCCATGTCACAGACATCATTGTCTATATACTTGTCTCTCTTTATATTTATCAAAATGTGAGCTTTCTTGTAATACTTGATGTGAAATAATCATTCAAAATAATACAGATTTATTTAATTGTTGACATCCACAAGGACGATGTTAAGATCTATGTTTGTGTATTTTGGTTTCAGATTGGGGACTGGGTGTTACTTCAACAGATTGGAGAAGGACGTTTTGCGAGAGTGTTCAAAGCAAGAAATGTATCTTCGAGAGAAACGGTAGGAATTTGTGGTGTGCTGTTGTACAGTAGGGGTGCAGCCAAGTGTTGTGTTTTGGTGCTTTGATGTTGAAGAACAGCTCATGAGCAATGTATTTTTACCCCGCGTGCGAAGCCGAGACCAGGGTTAACTAATTGGTTCACTCTATCTGTCTGCAGATGTTAGTTTATGATCGAGTAACTCCTCAATTATATCAGCCACCAAAGGTGGACCTGGCTGTTTGTCTTCACACTTGTCTGTTTGTCTGTCTGCCTTTCTGTGAGCAGGATATCTATAAAAGTTGTGGACAGATTCGGACGGAATTTTGTGGAAAAGTTAGGTGTGTGACAATGACGAATTGATTACACTTTGGTGAAGATCCGGATACGAGAAGATTTAATTTTTTAGTAGTAGCTGAAGAGTAGATGAAGCACAGGGGCCACAAATGTAGGGCCAGTATATGTATATAAACCACGAGTAGCTGGGCTACGCAAGTTGTGAATCCGCAAATGTCAGGGTTTCATGGTTCTTGAATTTAAATAACATTTATGTTTTTAAAGAGATCAGCTGAAAAAAAACAAAAAACATTTTTTAAAGACCGTAAAAGAAAATTCTGGAGGTTTAGCGCCATTGAAGCAGTCTTATACACCACCCGACATAACATGAACAAATACTGCGAAACAAGGGTTTTGCAATCCATCAAAGGTCATTTTTGTTTACAGGGTTAAAGTATGTAATTCAATTTATATAAAATAAAGATTTTAAAAGTCGTATAAATAAATTGCTTCTGGAATTTACCACCATTTTACACAGCGTCTATTCGTGGTAATAGAATGTTGGTTCTGAGACAACCACTCAATAGACACTCGCTGACGCTCGTCGCTCACATTCGCTCCCTTTCGAGCTTCCATCTCACAACCAACATTCTATTCCTACTCGTGTGTGTGTGTGTGTGTGTGTGTGTGTGTGTGTGTGTGTGTGTGTGTGTGTGTGTGTGTGTGTGTGTGTGAGAGAGAGAGGAGACACACCATACTCTAACCTCAATATTGTGTATCATACGAACGCTTGGATTCGGAAGAGGGTCAGAAAGTAGTATTCAGGATTGCAAAGCAGATAGCGAAAGAGAGGTGTGATGTGATGGGGGTGAGCTGCTTGAAGGATGAAGTGGGACAAATCGTTGTCGACCCAGATGGAATTAAAGGAAGATGGAAAAGATATATGGAAATGCTGTTGAATACAGAGAATGAATGGGATGGCAACATAGAGAGTAACCCAGTTTTAGGACCGGCAGAGAAGATAACTGAGAAGGAAGTTGAGGAAGCGATAAAAGCAATGAAGGGTAGAAAAGCGGGAGGGCCGACGGGAGTTGTGGGAGATATGTTGAAGGCAGCAGGAAGTTGGGGTGTGAAGAGAATGACAGAGATCTGTAATCTGGTGGTGAAAGAAGGCCGCATTCCAGTGGATTGGGAACTGAGTACCCTCGTCCCTCTATACAAGGGGAAAGGTGACCCTCTGGAGTGTGGCTCGTACCGAGCGATAAAGTTATTGGAGCATGGAATGAAGGTATTGGAAAGGGTGTTGGAGAGGAGGATAAGGAAGAAAGTGAAGATCGACGAAATGCAGTTTGGATTTATGCCAGGAAGAGGAACGACAGACGCACTTTTCATTGTGAGGCAGTTGCAGGAGAAGTACATGGAGAAGAGGAAGAAGTTGTTTCTTGGGTTTGTTGATCTGGAGAAAGCATTCGATCGGGTTCCACGCAAAGTATTGACATGGGCATTGAGGAAGTTAGGAGTGGAGGAATGGTTGATCAGAGTAGTGATGGCAATGTACAAAAGAGCGCGCACAGCTGTAAGGACAAAGGACGGGAACAGTGGTGAGTTTGAGGTGAAGGTGGGAGTGCATCAGGGGTCGGTACTAAGTCCACTACTATTTGTAGCTGTGATGGAGGTGCTGGCTCAGAACGTAAAGGAGGGTTTACCGTGGGAGTTGTTGTATGCAGATGATCTGGTGTTGATTGCGGAAAGTATGGATGGACTGAAGGAAAAGATGAACACGTGGAAGGAATGTATGGAGACAAAAGGTCTGAAGGTGAATATCGGAAAGACGAAGGTGATGGCAAGTGGTAAAGCATGTGGTGAGGTGGAAAGAACTGGGAAGTGGCCCTGTGCTGTGTGTAGGAAGGGTGTCGGAGTGAACTCCATTCATTGTACAATGTGCGCTGAGTGGGTTCATCAAAAATGTAGTGGTCTGAGAGGGTCATTAACCAGTGTGGCAGCTACATTCAAATGTAAGGTGTGCACAGAGGGAGCTGCAGATGGAGGAAATGTTGAGTTGGATCTTGGAGATGGCGTGAAGCTGGAAGGTGTGAAAACATTTTGCTACCTCGGAGACATGCTGAATGGAGAAGGTGGATCGGACTCGGCAACGGTTGCTCGAGTGAGATGTGCATGGAAGATGTTTCGGGAATTGAGTGGCGTGATGAGGGGAGTGTCGTTGAAGCTGAAGGGAAAGGTGTATGCTGCATGTGTGAGAAGTGTTATGATTTATGGGAGCGAGACATGGGTAATGAACGTAGAGCAGCAATGAAGGTTGGAAAGGGTGGAAATGCGAATGGTTCGACGGATGTGCGGAGTATCGTTGAGAGAGAGGAAGACAAATGATGAATTGCGAAAGATGATGGGAATAGAGCCTGTGATTGATGCTGTGAAGAGGAACAGGTTGAGATGGTTTGGTCATGTGTTGAGGAAGGATGAAAGTGACTGGTTGAGAAGAGTGATGGAAATGAATGTAGAAGGAAGTAGAAGACGGGGAAGACCGAGAAAGACTTGGCTAAAGATGGTGGAAGAAGAAATGCGGGCAAGGGGGTTAACAAGGAGAGATGCAGAAAATAGGGCAAAATGGAGAAGATTGTCATGGGGACCGCAAGGCTAACTCCCGCTCTAGCAGGGAAAATGGCCTTTAAAATGCATGTTGTTGTGTTGTATACGGACAGACCCTGGTGTTGGGCTAGCGGCTAGGGTGCCAGCTTAGGATCCTAGGATCCTGGGTTTGAATCGCTGAATTTACGCCAGGGGGGTTGACTCAGCCTGTCATCCTTCCGAGGTCGGCTAATTGAGTACCAGCTTGCTGGTAATTCCCTGCTTGTCGTAAAAGGCGACAAAAAGGGTTGGTGGCAGGAAGGGCATCCGGCCGTAAAACATTGCTTCAAAAAGGGGACCAAACAAAACAACAACAACAACCACTGTCCCCGAAAAAGGCCAACCCCCTCTTTGCGGGGAAAAATGGCCTCTAAAGGTGGTTTTTTCTAAAGGTGGTTTTATACGGACATCTTTACATTAAACACATAACGAGAGCCAATGAATATCTATTTGTGTGTGTGAGAGGAGACACACCATACTCTAACCTCAATATTGTGTATCATACTGACATCTTTACATTAAACACATAACGAGAGCCAATGAATATCTATTTGTGTGTGTGAGAGGAGACACACCACACTCTAACCTCATTATTGTGTATCATACTGACATGTTTACATTAAACTCAAAGGGAGAACCAATCAATATGTGTTTGTTCTATTTTAAGGAAAAGCTTAATTTTCTTATGACACTTATCACCATCAAGAATATTGACAAATATTATGTTGAAACTTGGATCTTGGTTTGAAATATCGTTGTTGAGTAGCGATAAAATTATAAAACTCCCTCAATGTGCCGCTCTGAGATCCTCCCGAGTTACATATCAATTTTTCACAAGCCACACCCACTCTTCATAAGTCACGCCCACTTTTACCCATATTTAACTTGACCACACTCACTATTTTTATAAGCCCCGCCGACCTTTACATCATTTACAGTTAAGTCCTACCCCACAAGGCTTGCCCGGGCAAGCTTGGAAATTTCCTGGGGAATTTCCAAAGAAAACCACACCCACTAATCTTTCATATAAGATTGGATAACAGGCTGAATTTAAACAATTTCTTCTCTTATTGAGAATGGACTATTGTGCTGAGCTTGAGTGGGATGACTGGAATTCCTTGGAAACCTACTGCCTATGTGGATCTAAACCTTCAGATTGATTAAATGGATTCAAACCTCATCTTTGGAGGTAAAATTTTCTTTTAATATTTACAGAGTTTGACTTATACATATAATAATCTTGTATTAAATGAATAAAATTAATTAGCACACTTATTTTCTCTCACAGGAAATTGTACTCAGATGCAAAATGAAAATACTGCTTTTGCCCCAAATTTGGGTGAAATTATTGATTTGTTTGAAGACTTTTTGATTGACCAAGACCCCACAGAATGAATTATCCCTTGATGAGCCAGAACATGACTTTTACCTTGGAAGTTCATGAATTTCTGACGTTTTACCTTGATGGTTCTCAATGTATAATTTGATGTTCTACCTGCTTTCCAAGTTCTACCTTGATGAGCCAGAATATGAGTTTTACCTTGGAGAACCACAAATTTCTGAAAATTGGAAAAAGGGAGTTTTTTTCACCTGATGGTCCACAGCTACATGATGTGAGACTTATCAGGGAAACCCACAAAAATTCTGAGAATTGAAAAAGGGAGTTTTCCCTGATGGTCCTCAGTAACAGTGCCTTCAGAAACTATTCACACCCCTTGACTTTGTCACATTTTGTTGTGTTACAGCCTGAATTAAAAATGTATTAACTTGAGATTTTGCCAATATGGGGTGCGAGCGAAAAGCACCCGGTGTTGCTCGGGTTCTTTTTGAATGAATTTACGACTATAATTCAGCCTTTACTCGCGGCCGTAGAAGATTGACTACTATAATTCAGCTCAGCTTTTAATTACGAAATGGGCCCAGCCTGGCTGATGCGGCCGCGACCGGCCTCGCCACCTCACCTAAAACCTTCCTGGGGCTTGTCCCGACATTTTTAGTTCTTTTTGAATGAATCTACTACTATAATTCAGCTTTTACTCGCGGCCGAAGAAGATTGATTACTTTAATTCAGCTCAGCTTTTTATTGCGAAATGGGCCCAGCCCGGCCAAGGCAGCCTCGACCTGCCTTGCCACCCAGCCTATAACCTTCCCGGGGCCCGTCCCGACATTTTTTGTTGCAGTGGTTTCCTCCTATCTTTCACCGTTCAGGAGATTAGCGTGTGCAGACAAACAAACAAACAAACAAACAAACAAACAAAAACTTTCTTTTATATATAATATATATAGATTATTGACCCTGGTGTTGGGCTAGCGGCTAGGGTGCCGGCTTAGGATTCCTAGGATCCTGGGTTCGAATCCCGGTCGATCGCTGAATTAACGCCAGGGGGGTTGACTCAGCCTGTCATCCTTCCGAGGTCGGCTAATTGAGTACCAGTTCACTGGTAATTCCCTGCTTGTCGTTAAAGGCGGCAAAAAGGGTTGGCGTCAGGAAGGGCATCCGGCCGTAAAACATTGCTTCAAAAAGGGGACCAAAAAACAACAACAACCATGGTTCCCGAAAAAGGCCAACCCCCGCTTTGCGGGGAAAAATGGCCTCTAAAGGTGGTTTTATATAGATTATTGAGACAAAACAACCTATAATGGCAAAGTGGATTTCTTTTTTAATTTTTATAAAATAAATAAACATCTGATTTACACAAGTATTCAACCCCCTGAGTCAATACCTCATCGAGGAGCCTTTGGCAGTGATTACAGCCTTGAGTCTCCTTCAGTATGTCTGTATCAATCTTTGCACATTTAGATGTTGGGAGTTCTCCCTTTCTTTCTTGCAGATTTGGTCAAGCTCTGTCCATTTGCATGGGGTGTCAGTGACCAGCAATCTTCAAGTCTTTCTACAGATTCTCAATGGGATTCAAGTCTGGGCTTTGGGTCGGCCACTCAAGGATGTTTATGTCCTTGTTCTGAAGCCATTCCAGTGTTACTTTGTCTGTCTGCTTTAGGTCATTGTCCTGTTGGAACGTAAATATTTGCTGCAGTCTCAGGTCTTTTGCACTTTGAAGCAGGTTCTCCTCAATGATTTGCCTGTATTTGGCTCCATTCATTGTTCCCTCTATCCTTACAAGTTTCCCAGTCCCTGCCACCGAAAAGCAGCCCCATAGCATGATGCTGCCACCACCATGCTTCACGGTGGAGATGTTGTTAGATGGGTAATGAGCTGTGCTCGGTTTTTACCAGATGTAGCGCTTTGCATTCAGGCCAAAAAGTTAAATTTTCGTCTCAACCGACCACAGAATCTTTTGCCTCATACTCTCAGAGTCTTTCATGTGCCTTTTTTAAATCAACAGGCGTGGGGTCATGTGCCTTTTTCTCAGGAGTGGCTTCTGTCTGACCACTCTCCTTCTGACAGGTTCCACAATCTCAGCCAAGGAACTCTGTCGTTCTGTCCGAGTTGTCATGGCGTTCTTGGTCACCTCCCTGACCAAGGTCCTTCTTGCCCGGTTACTCAGTTTGGACAGAGGGCTAGCTCCAGGAAGAGTCCAGGTAGTTCCTCTTTCCATTCCTTATGATGGAACTCACTGTTATCTTGGGAACTTTCAACACTGCTCCAACAGCTCCAACAGTGTTAGAGTTTCTGCTCCAACATGCACTTTCAACTGTGGGACCATATGCAGAAAAGTGTGTTTCTTTCTAAATGATGTCCAATCAAATGAATTGGCCACAGGTGTGCTCCAATCACGAAATTGACAGATTGTGTCAGTCCAAATGAGTTGTAGAAGTCCTTTACTAAGGTGCCATGGCAGGTGTGAGAGGTACCCACACCGAGCCAGCTGGCATGATGGCAATTTAAATCACCACATGAGGAAGAGAGAGAGGTTTGGGATGAGTGGATATAAGTTGGTCCATGTTTTCAGAGAGTGAGATGTAAATGGAGTCATCACTGTTTGGTGGATGGTACAACACACATAAAAACAAAAGATGGGAGCGGTGGGGAAGCCATAGCCAGAATAACTCCTGGGGATTGGGAGGTGTAAGAGCAGTACACAGAGAGTTTATGTACAGTGCAACTCCGCCACCAGGACGAGGTTCAGGTCTATCAGGGAGTAAACAGGGAGAGATACTAAGGAGTCAGAGACGTCTTGAAGGAGGAAAGTTTATGTTTGGTTCGTTAAGTCTGGTTTGTCAGAAGCAACCTGTATGGAGAGATCAGTCAGGTTTGAGCGAAGGGCCCGGATGTTTTAGGTCAATACAATTGTGGAAGAAGGAGGTGTTGCATCAGATACAAGAGAGAGAGTGGTGGCGGAAGGTAAGATGATGGAGGAGAGGGGGAGGTTGGGAGAGCTGTTGACAGTGTGTCAGAGATTGCAGAAGAGCTAGAAGAGAGGACAGGATGAGGAGAAGGAGGACAAAAGGCTAGGTGGTGATAGGATAAGGCACAGTGAGGGGTAATATGAGGGGAGGGGGGTGGAGGAGAAGATTGGAGGAGGTGGAGGAATGAGTTGGAAAAGAGAGGAAGGGGGGAGGTGGCAGCTTTGTGGATGAGCTGAGAGGCAACTTTGAGGTGGAGTGGTGAGAGATTTGAATAGGAAGGTTGTGGGGTAGGGGGAAGGCAGTGATTGAATGGGGATAGGAAGGAGTAGAGAGGGGAGCATGGAGTGGGACTCTGGTAAGCGATAGGGTTGGTAGGATACGGCCAAGTACAAGAAGAGGAGGAAACAGGCAGGGAAGGGTTTGACACTGAAGATGTACAAAAGGAACAATTAATGAACTATGAACATCCATTGCAAATTGGGGTTCTTGAGATTTTCAAGTCAGATTTTTAATGATAATTATGACGTCATAGGTCACGTGGTACAGGCGCCATCATGGAAAAACTTCGCACCTCTATATCTCTGAAACCACTCCACGGAAAAAATTGAGACCTGGCTCATTGTCAACTACCTCCCATGGGGATCCTACCTACCTCCCAATATCTCATTAACATAAGATATTGTTACAGATACGACTTTGATGGTATGGTGGGCCGAGCGGGATGGCCGCCGTATCCGTACAAGTTACCCCGATTGCACCCGGGGTTGACTAATCGCGCTATGCTGGCTCAATAGGAAAGAGAAGACACCCGGCTGGGTTATAATGACACAATACGACACCAGGGGTTCAGTTCTCAAGTATATTCGTACGGAAAAAGGTTAGATTACAACTACAAGAGGGACAGCATAGGAAGACAGGCACTTAGACACACTCTTATATTAACCCTAGACAGACCACAGATAAACGGGACAACGCTGACTCACACGGGATTTGATGGCAAGGAAAGCGGCAGTCGATGGCTCAGGTGCACCTGGCTCAGGGACAGAATCACGTACGGTGGTGTCCAGCAGATGCGGGGAGGTCGCTCAGCGCTCGTGGGTCGCGACTTTGGTGGAGATGCCGGGGAGGTCGCTCAGCGCTCGGGAGGGTGGCGTCTTGTCCTTCCAAGCTCGGGGCGCATCTGACGTCACGTCCGGCGCGGGGCCGCGTATATCCGGCGGGGAGTGACACGCCCTCGGCTCGTTAGCGCCGCCCCAGATGGCATCGGCCCATGGCTTCTCATTGGGTGCGGGGGTTACCGGCTCCGCCCTTGACGAGGGGCCGACAGGGAGCCCCTTCGTGGTAACCCCGTGGAGCGCGTGGTCAATGGCGGCTAACCGAGCCGGAAGGAGGACGCCCACTCCCCATGCCGTCACCGCGCCGCCCCCCTCTTTTGTTGTTGTTGTTGTAGTTGGCGCTTCTTCATGGGGAAGAGATGCGGAGAGGTATGGGGAGGTCCTAAACTTCCTAACAGGTGCCATATAATCACATTCTGGTGCAACGAAGAGTCATAATTAATGGAAACAAGTCCTTAACTGACATAGATTAAGAATAACTAGCAAGATGTCCTATAATTGTCTACGTGTGGTGCGGGGGACCTGGGCACGACATTTAATGGGGGGATGAAGGGGAAGATCGGCTCTAATGGGTGTTGTTTACAGACAATGGGACTAGGGAATGGGGTAAGGGAGAGTTGGGGAGTATCGGAGAAAATAGGGGAATATTTACAAGCGGATATGGAGGCCAAATTCCATATTCGCAACATTGCACCCTTCTC
Source organism: Myxine glutinosa (assembly GCF_964187855.1). Lineage (NCBI taxonomy): Eukaryota > Metazoa > Chordata > Myxini > Myxiniformes > Myxinidae > Myxine > Myxine glutinosa. Next base: position 34,154 of record NW_027617812.1, read on the forward strand.
TACCCTCGGGGCGTCCCGACCCGATAAATTTTTACCTACTTTAGTGTGGCACGCAATGTAGTTCCCTCTACTATTAACTCTACCCTGAGTGCGACAGTTTTACAGATATTCACAAATGAGTAAATATGTCCCCCTGCGACGTTGCACCCTTCTCCTCACAGAAACACACCCACAGGATAACCGAATCCGGAAAGAATTCTCAAACTAAACATACAGCCGGTAGGGAGCATTATTTACAAGACTACGCTGCTATTTACACTACGATCCAGGACCTGTTTTTTGGAGGAACACATGCAGATGTTATGCATAGAGAGAGCGCGCTTGCCAACATCGATACACCAACCCACGAGTGCTCTGTGGCCGACGGCCTTTAATAACGTGCAGAGCACCCTTTCCCAGCATCAAAAGCACCACCCCACCACCAATCGGTGCAGTCACCATTGTTCGTTGGAATAAAAATAACTTCAACAACCCCTAACCCTGCAGGTGTCTCTTGCTCTTCTTGTGGTGCACTTGGTGGTACTTAAAAGTGGTTCACCTGTATGGCATAGGTGCCACGTTGACCCATAGGTCCATCCCCGGGTGGTGCTTGGCCGCAAACGAACTGCGGTCCATCGTGGGTGGCCACAAACATTGCGGTCCATATGGTGTATCGATCCCGGCAGCAAGCAGCGAAAGTGCAGGCCCACAACTGCGTCGCCAGCACCTCTCTCTCCTCTCTCTCTACCCCAAAGCCAGATCCTCGGAGGTGGGAGACAAAAACAAGACAAGTGAGCAAGGTGGTAAGGGCGCAAAAGTGCACGCAATGCAAGGTGATGCACACTGGGGGCACATGGGAACCAGGTGAGACAGGTACGTTCCTACCGTACGCCCCCCCCACCAGGTAACCTACATGGCCCCTCCCTTACCCCTTACTGTATCAACAAAACACAACACTACCCATAAACATCTACTTTACAAATCCACAAACATCCCTACTGTCTTCCCCGTTCCTCCCATATACCAAATTCGTCTTCTCTCCCTCCTAACCAATCAAATTTGCCATTTTCAACTCTCATCAAAATTTGCCATTTTCAATTCATCATCAGTCCCTCCTAGGGAGGGAGAGATGGAATCACCCCAATGTCTCATCCACGTCGTGATGCGTCTCACAAATCCAACAGCAATTCTCATTTCTGCAACACAAACAAAGAAAACACAGGTGTGGAGTCATCATCATCACCACAGGTAAGTGGCTGCGTATGGTGCGACAGGTTCATCAATCCTAACTATCTCCTAAATGACTTTAACAACTTTACACTACCCGGGGTCTCTCTCCGGCCAAACCATTGGCCCTCTTACACTATGGGTTCTAAAAACCAATTCCCATTGGCCAAACTGTGGTGCTCTTCAATTTGGGGTCTCACTCCCCCGATTCATCTCCCGGTGCCCTCGTACAATTTCTGGGCTGTGGCGTGTACCTCTCCCAGTGGGTCTACCCACCTGCACCCCTCCACCACTGCAGTTGCCTCCGAGCTTACCTGCTCCTTACCCTAACCTAACTACCAGGGGAAGGCCCTCTGGCTCTCTCCCCACTCCGTGCCCTCTCTGGCACTGGGCTGCCCGATCCACACCCGGGATCCTCAGGCACCCACTCACAACTACCGGCTCCCAGAGCCCACCTGCGGCCTCACCTGGCCGACATCCTCACAGTGGTGGAGTGCCCAACCAACTACACACACTAACAGGCTACACGCCCAGCCATTTCCACAACACTAATGCACCCATTCACAACACCATTCTGCAACCGCACCACAAATGCCAATATCCAACCATAATTTACCTGCTCCCTCTACCTAACACTTACACTACCCGCCCCGGGTACTCGTGAAAGGGGGTCCACTCTTCCCCCATCCACACCTTCGCGCCATGCACACCACTCCGTACCACTTACTCCAACTCTCTCCACACACCTGTACCTGCACACCTGTGTTCTCACACCTGGTGCCACCTGCACCCTTCTCTCCCCAAGCGCATTCGCGCTGATCCACAACACTCACTACTCATACACTGCTCCACACACCTGTCCAGTTGCACACCTGTGCAATCACACCTGTTCAATCCTCACACACACGCAGCATCATCTCAGCTAACTACTCCCTTCTGACACTTGCGCTTCCCAGTCGTCCCTTTAAACTATTGCGCTCCCTCGTCATTATCATCCATACTAATCTACCTGCGTCCCCACTACAGGTATCAGTCACTAACTAATCTTAACGTTACCTAATGTCACTCTTCGCTAGATCCCTACACACCATATCCTAACCCACCCGGGCTAGTTTTCACTGCCATACACCCCATAAGCTATTGCTCCTTTGCCCCCCACCTGTGAGGGATGGTGGATTTGCCATCCCACCACATCGGGGGTCTCTCACTACCAATTTTGCACATCAAATTTCAACAAATCAAAAATTTGGCCAATCACTGCCCATCATCTGCCAATCACTACTGCCAATCCTTTGCCAATCATCAAATTTTGTTTTTCTCTAATTTTGGGTCCAAAACACTAACCTCATCACCCAGTCTACTCACTACTGCCTCTCGGTGCGCCAATTCCTGTCCAAAGCCCGGCTTCGTAAAGCCAAGCCATGAATGCTGGTTGTTCTGTGCCAGCGGCTGGGTGCGTCCCGCATTCGGTGCAGGGAAGGAGGTTTACCCGGGCCGAGATCCCACGCACCATCTCGGCACGGAGCCATCCAATGCCCCGATCTAGACCTGCCGGCACGTCTCACCAAAAAGTGGTCGCCATGACGACCCTTCCTATCGGGCTGCAAGCTCCGCCTAGTGGAGCCTGGACGCGGCCGTTCAAAGCGAGGCCCGGCACGCACCGAGGGCCTGCTTCGGCTAAAAGTCGTTCTAAACTCTACCCCGTCTAACGTCGATGCTTCACCTGCATGCTTACATCCCGCAGCCCGTTCCTTGCTCACACATCCAGCCGTTTCCATGCCCTTCGTACCGTTCCTTACACACCCAGGTACACCCATTCCACTCACCGCCTTGGTCACACACCTGACCACCGAACACTTTGGCACACACTCGTTGGTAGCACACCTCACCAATACACCTCTTCGCGCCCCCTCCTCGGTCACCTCCTCTGTGACAATCACAGGTGTGCTCTCATTCGCACACCCAACCACGTGCCTCACCACCAACTCCAGCGTGCATTCCCACTCACGCTCTACCATTCCAGGTGTGCATCCTTCCATCCCAGGTGTACATCCTCGCTCACCTGTCACAACTAACTCACGCTCCATGTCACTCTCACTACTTTCACCTCCATTCCTGACAGCGCACTCACCCTTACTCTTGACAGCGCACTCTTTCCTCGTGCACCTGTCCGTCACACACCTTTCTCGCGCACACTCTCCCGTTACACCCTCTGTAACACTCACCACAGGTGGACACTCTTCCTTACTTCTGACAGCGCACTCTTCCCTCATGCACCTGTCCGTCACACACCTTTCTCGCGCACACTCTCCCGTTACACCCTCTGTAACACTCACCACAGGTGGACACTCTTCCTTACTTCTGACAGCGCACTCTTTCCTCATGCACCTGTCCGTCACACACCTTTCTCGCGCACACTCTCCCGTCACACCCTCTGTAACACTCACCACACCACGCTTCCATGTGCTCCCTCGCACACGCGCTACGACCGACTCACTCCCGCCAGCACACTCACTCCTTGGCACGCACTTTTTCCTCACACACCCCAGAGTCGGACTTTCTCGCACACCTCCTCTTTCGCACACCAGACCTGTCGCACACTTCACCAACGGCCTCTCACGAACACCCGGGTCTATCTCGACCCCCAAGCCTATTAAATCCCCTGGCGCATCATACGCACGACCATATTGGTCACCACTTACACCGGGTCCTCTTCCTCTTCGCTTCTCCTCCATCACCTGCGAATCCCTCATCCGGTTAATGAGCACATCATCACGATCCGAACACAGACTTTGGACCAATTCTTTTATCTCCTCTTTTATCTCTTTGTTATCCCCTCTCCGTCGCTTCTTAATTTCGCTCACCCCTTCTTCCACTTCTTCTAATTTGTGCCTCACCTCTTTTATTCCCCGGTACGTCTCCTCAAGCTCGTCCTCCAAGGCTACCTTGACCGTTTCCATGTGCGTCCTCACCTGCCGGTCCTTCGTCTCCATTACCTCTATCACCTCGTCCAACCTCGTTGTCAGTCCCTCACGTACTATCTGACATTCCCTCTTTGTCGCTATTAAGTCGTTTTTTATGTCGTTTTGTGTCGCTTTTAAACCTCCTAATACTGCAGTGTTCCTTTGAACCTGCTCCGTTAGTCCTTTTTGTCCCTCCGTCAGCTGTTCCACCTCCTGCGTCAGGTCCTCTATGCCCCCTTGTAACTTTACAGTCCCCTTTCTCACCTCCTTTTCCATGTGCTCCTCACAGTGCCTCACCTCCTCGCGCACTCCTCCGACCTCCTCACTCACTCCTCTTCTGATCTCCTCTCCCATCACTTGCATCTCCTGCCCAGATGCCACCCTCATCTGCTCCATTTCCTCCCTGTGAGCATCCAGTTTGGTTTCTACCCCCATTCTGACCCCCTCTATCTGCTGCTCCATTTGTTTAACTTCCCTTTCCGCTTGGTCCCTCATGTCCCTCAATTTGCCTTCCATACTGTTTTCTAACCCCTCTAACCCATTTTTCACTCCCTCTATCTGATTCTCCTGGGCAGCCATTCTATTTTCTACCCCCATTAACCCATTTTTCACTTCTTTTATCCCGTTGTCTAACCCCTCAAAATTATTGTCTATCTTCCCAAATTTCTTGTCTAACTCCTCAAAATTATTGTCTAACCCCTCACTGGTACCCCTCGCTTCGTCCCTCATTACCCCCATTTGCTCACTCTGAGCCCTCGCTTCGTCCCTCATTACCCCCATTTGGTTTCCCATTACCCCCATTTGGTTTCCCAAGTCATTCCTCAGGTCTTCACTTGTCTGGACCATGAGCGCCTTTATTTGTTCCATAAATAGGCCCCAATCCATCGGCGGCGCTGCTACGGTCGCGGGCGCGGTGACCAGCGAGGCGCCATTTTGCGCGCCCGCTTCTTCGTGCGTGACGGCGCTATTTTGCGAACCTGCCGCCCTCACTGCTTCGCTCTCCTCCTGTCCCTCATTTTGGTCCTGGATCGACCCTACCTCACTCTCCTTTACCGGACCCCAGCTGTCTTGATCCGCCATAGCGCGACTTGCAAAATTCGAGTTTCGTAAAACAAATACAAATTTCGGCCGCTCCAAATTTTGACCAAATTTTTTTTTTTTCCTCTATTCGTTTTTTTTTTTTTCCAAATTTGGTCGGGCCTCGAATCTCACTCCCGACACCAATTGTTACAGATACGACTTTGATGGTATGGTGGGCCGAGCGGGATGGCCGCCGTATCCGTACAAGTTACCCCGATTGCACCCGGGGTTGACTAATCGCGCTATGCTGGCTCAATAGGAAAGAGAAGACACCCGGCTGGGTTATAATGACACAATACGACACCAGGGGTTCAGTTCTCAAGTATATTCGTACGGAAAAAGGTTAGATTACAACTACAAGAGGGACAGCATAGGAAGACAGGCACTTAGACACACTCTTATATTAACCCTAGACAGACCACAGATAAACGGGACAACGCTGACTCACACGGGATTTGATGGCAAGGAAAGCGGCAGTCGATGGCTCAGGTGCACCTGGCTCAGGGACAGAATCACGTACGGTGGTGTCCAGCAGATGCGGGGAGGTCGCTCAGCGCTCGTGGGTCGCGACTTTGGTGGAGATGCCGGGGAGGTCGCTCAGCGCTCGGGAGGGTGGCGTCTTGTCCTTCCAAGCTCGGGGCGCATCTGACGTCACGTCCGGCGCGGGGCCGCGTATATCCGGCGGGGAGTGACACGCCCTCGGCTCGTTAGCGCCGCCCCAGATGGCATCGGCCCATGGCTTCTCATTGGGTGCGGGGGTTACCGGCTCCGCCCTTGACGAGGGGCCGACAGGGAGCCCCTTCGTGGTAACCCCGTGGAGCGCGTGGTCAATGGCGGCTAACCGAGCCGGAAGGAGGACGCCCACTCCCCATGCCGTCACCGCGCCGCCCCCCTCTTTTGTTGTTGTTGTTGTAGTTGGCGCTTCTTCATGGGGAAGAGATGCGGAGAGGTATGGGGAGGTCCTAAACTTCCTAACAGGTGCCATATAATCACATTCTGGTGCAACGAAGAGTCATAATTAATGGAAACAAGTCCTTAACTGACATAGATTAAGAATAACTAGCAAGATGTCCTATAATTGTCTACGTGTGGTGCGGGGGACCTGGGCACGACATTTAATGGGGGGATGAAGGGGAAGATCGGCTCTAATGGGTGTTGTTTACAGACAATGGGACTAGGGAATGGGGTAAGGGAGAGTTGGGGAGTATCGGAGAAAATAGGGGAATATTTACAAGCGGATATGGAGGCCAAATTCCATATTCGCAACAATATGTTAATGATGATGTAATTAGTGCATTCGTTTTGACGTCATAATTCGACAAATACACTTATCCGATCATTATGAATTTTTTTTTCTCACCAACTGTTGGTCTGATGGGCACGAAATTTTCACCTTGGGAGCGCCTCCTCTTTTAGAATATTTGAATGATAATCATGACGTCATAGGTACAGGCGCCATCTTGGAAAAACCTAAAAACTTTGCACCTCTATATCTCCAAAACCACACTATGGAATAAATTTAAAAGTGGCTCATTGTGAACAACTCCATATGGGCAATATGTGTTAACAATGACGTTATTGGTGCCATAATTCGACAGGTACAACGCTTAATCTGATCAGTTTGAAATTTATTTAGCATGATCGATGTAGCGATTATATTAGAGAATATAAATTTATGTCATTGCTCACGTGTTCTGGCAGCCATATTGGATCAAAGAAAAAAAAACTTTCAAAAACGGAAGAGTTTGCTCGCACCAAGTTGAATGCACAGGGTAAATATTCTATGAATACCATCTAGTTTACAACTAAAATGGCCCGCCAGTCTACCAGTCAGCCATCTTTGATCAGATCGCAAAATAATGTGAGGTGCATGTGTATGCCATCATGTACTCTGCTTGTGCCAAGTTTGAACAAAATCGGACCATGCATGTTAAGGACACGTTTAATTATCAAAATGGCCTCCAGTCAGCCATCTTGGATTTGATCTCGAAAAGAGATGACGTGCATATTTAAAGGGCCACAGACACAGAAAATCATGTTTGGTTTAATTAATAGATATTGCTTCACTTAACACTTAATCGTCATTTTTTTTGAATAAATATCACTCGATTGGCCCCCGCCACCCAAAAAACGGCGATTTGATTGCTCATGTGACTGGCTACGTCATCGAGGGAATTTTTGTTGCTGCTGGTAGTTTTTAGCTGGAAGTGGAGTCCCGCCCCTAAAATCGTGATGTTCATTCATGATGTCACCTGTGTGATGTAATCGAGGGAAAGGTTTCTCAGCACGCAATGATAACTGCCTGACCAAGAATCTTCTGATTCTTTGATCTTCTTCTGAATCGGCAACAAAAATTCCCTCGATGACGTAGCCAGTCACATGAGCAATCAAATCGCCGTTTTTTGGGTGGTGGGGGCCAATCGAGTGATATTTATTCAAAAAAAGGACGATTAAGTGTTAAGTGAAGCAATATCTATGAATTAAACCAAACATGATTTTCTGTGTCTGTGGCCCTTTAAGCTACTATTCATTATCTGTGTGTGCAAAGTTTGAACAAGATCGGTAAATGCATGTCCAAGAAATGGTTGAGGACGTGTTCAACATCGGGTTTTTATCAATTAAGGTGGCCTCCAGTAGCCCAATTTTAATTGCATCGTGAAACAAAAATGATGTGCAGATACTATCATGTATTGTCTTTGTGCGAAGTATGAACAAAGTATGTCTTGGTGCCAATTATGAAGTATGAACAAAATCGGTCCATGCATCTCCAAGATATGGTTGCGGACGCATGCACGGATGGACCAACGGACGAGACCCAATCCATAAGCTAATAAACCCATTTACATAGGATCATCAATTCTTGACTTGTCAATGTTGTTAATGTATGACTACATCTACAACAACCTAAAGAAGAAATATGTAAATGGAGTTAATCTACTTTATATGGATACAGACAGCTTTATTTTGAAAATCAATATGAGCCTTTGCTCGGAATCCTGCAAATTCACTCATAATTTCTCCACCACCAAGCTCATCTTTACATTTCCCAATAACTTTTTGGGGGGGGGGGGGGGGGGTGGGGGGGAGGGGGGAGGACAAACAACTACTCGGTTTGTAATTCCTTGTGTCATAAATATCGATGTATTGTGTCATATCCTCATAGACATCTTCCTTATTGATTTATCAAACGCTTAATGAGCCACCTTATCAAACACGTTACATTCGTTATTCATGCCTGTTGTTTGTGTCTTTTATCACGTCCTTAACAGAGTACATTTCCTGTTTGGAATGATTTTCAATTTTGTTTGACCAGACAGGCAGACAAAATAAAACTATTATCTCTCTTGTCTCTGCGCATGCACGATCGGGACGAATTCAGAGACAAAGTACTGCTAAATGGAAGATTTGTGTTAGATTCAAAAAACAAAGTACTGTTTTCGAAAAACAAGAACCAAGTTTCAAACTTTTCAGACAAAGAGTTATTCCTTGATCATAATTAAGCCTGGTGTTGACTTAGCGGTTCGGGTGCCGGCTTGGGATCCTTGGATTCTGGGTTGGAATCCCGGTCGATCGCTGAATTAAAGCCAGGGGGGTTGACTTGGCCAGTCATCCCTCCGAGGTCGGCAAATTGAGTACCAGTTCACTGGTAATTCCCTGTGTGTCGCAAGAGGTGATGAACAGAGTTGGCAGCGGGAAGGGCATCCGGCCATAAAACATTGCTTCAAAAAAGGGGACCGCAGTGCCCAAAAAAGGCCAACCCCCGCTCTGCGGGGAAAAATGGCCTCAAAAGGTGGTTATATTCCTTGATCATAACCTGACGTTTGAAGTCAGACAGATGGAAGGACAAACATGAACAAATTGCTTCACCACACTTTTTGCCCCCTGTGCACGGGGTTAAAATATGAGGCTAGGGGAGAAAAGGGAGGAAGAAAGAGAGAAGAGGATATGGGGAGAGGTGCAGTTGATCAAACTAGAATGGCACTCGGTAGAGCGCATACTTCCATCATGCTGAACAGTTTATGTTTTGTATCCTCCCCCTGATAGGCTGGATCTAGATTCGGACCTGAACCAAAATCTTCCCGGCGTGTTCTTGTCATCTAACCAACTCATCTCCCAACATAGCAGCAAACGCAGTGAAATGGGCCAACTCGCCCTGATCCACAAAAAATATTGTGTTCATCACTTCACATAAAATTATATATTTAATTATTTTCTGCATTTACCCATATCAGACCCAAGATGTTATCATATGACCTAATTTGTTGTCTTCTCTCTTCCAGGTGTCATTGAAGTTTGCGATTAATTTAACGGCACATGAAGAGGTGAGTTCGTGTGAAAGGGGATGTAACAGTTATGCTTCCGTTTTGTGTGTCTGACCACGAGTTTTGAATATAAGTGTGTAATTCACAAAACTGATACAGTTTAGATCTTCGCTTATCATTGACGTTGTGTTACCTGAGACTACTCAGTCTTACCCTGTGTGAATTGCTATTCTACGGGTGTGGTTATCATACACGTTAACTTTATATACACTGAATGAGCATGATCCCCAAGTGTTGGATGCATTTCTTTCTTTTTCTTTTGCAGTTACGCAAAGAAGCTCTCATAATGAAAAGACTGTGTCATCAAAACATTTGTAAGTATGGATTTGGCTCAATCTTACAGCACAGGTGATACAAAATCAGTAACACTTAGGCTGTAGATTCTGTCGTACAAATTTATCTGTGCAATAACTTTTCATTTCTTGATGTGGAATATAAAAAATCTAATTTCAAGCTGAGAAAGATCATTTTGGATCACCTCTGTGCTCACCTCTGATCACATTCTCTTTTACCTTTTAGCTCACCTGGAATGTAGTTCTGGGGAGTTTTTGGGTTGGCACGTCGTCCGTCCGTCAGTCTGTTAGTCCATTAACACTTGCAACTTCTTCTCTGAAATCTGCTGATCGGATTGTGACCAAACTTGGTTCAAATTACATTTGGTGTGTTGCGACTCAAGTTTGTTCATGGAATTAAAAAAAATCGGAGTCTAAGGGGGTCTACCATTGGTCAAAGTGGATGCAGGTTTAACCCCTTCCCTCCAGCCTGCCCCCACCATCCCCCCCTCCCCCCACCACATCCCCCAAAATATGAATTTGCTTTTTCCTCTGAATCTACACACACAATTTCGATGAAACTTGACGACAACCTTCACCACCTGTGATGTACCAAGGATTTTTCACAGCATCAAAAAAATCGGGCCCTAAGAGAGTCTGGGGGGACTTCGGGTAGGGGGGGGGGGGGGGGGAGTGGCCACCCAAAATAGGTATTTTTTTGTTTGTTTGTTTAAAGTCTTATGATTACGTTCGTATGATTGCAGACGCTGCCCGGTCTTCTAGAAACCATTGAAATTGGTTTAAAATACCGTGATACTGTTTAAAATACCTTTATTCGGTGTACTATACTGCTTTATTCATCCAGGTGAGCACCCAGGGTTATTACCCCAATTTGTCTTTACAAGATCCAGACTCGTGGAAGGGCAAGGTGATGGGGGGTATAAAGTGAGCATGGGGTAGTAGTTGGGACACAATATGCAAGGGAATGAACAAACAGGAAAATAGTTGAGAAACACTGTAACATATATAACATACAAATAAGTGTTGGTTTTGGAAAATTATGAATGAGGGTAATAAAGATTGTGGGTAAGGATGGTAACATGAGAAGAGGGTGCACGACTGCTTGTTATATCATATGATGAAAGCTTAAAAAAAAAAAAACGTGTAAGCAATCAATGGCCCCATTAGTCATGGTAGTGTGGAAGTGATTTTGTGAAGATCTTTACAAACATGATCATCAATGATGAAAGGGCCAAAGCAGGTTCACCTTTTGATTTTGTCACATTAAATTAATATATTGATTGTTATTCTTCGTTTTTAAAAATCTTTCCATGAGTTTATTATATTTTCTTGACTTGAGCTACAATTTGTGTCCCCAACAGTGAAGTTGCTTGATGTCCTCAATTTTGATAGACATATTTTCCTGTGTTTGGAATACGTGAGTGGAGGTAAGTTTTCTAACTTTTTTGAAACTCCACCAATGTTTGTGTCCATCGAGTCAAGTGACACTTGAGCAGCTATGACGAACAGCCACGTTTTAGATCTTTGTTCACTGTGTCAAAGGTTCACACCTTTCAGAAAATATGGCAACCATTCTTGACATTTGATTTACACATCACAAATAGAGCAATTTCATCTTTGTACTGAGAGAAGTACAAACTGAAAGTAAAATCATGGAGTACATGGAAATTTACAAGTGTTAACACATCTACATACTGTGCAGAAATCGGGTGTTTTTAACGTTACTTGTTTGTCATGTACGGAGATCTTTCATAAAAATAGCACAATGAAAATTTAAATTCGAATATAAAAGTGATTTGTGTATTTTCCCCCTCTTTCTCGCATTCACATCCGGCTATCACGTGAACACAACTCACTTACTGTGATTCACATCTGTTTAATTTTCCCCTCGTTTCAGATGCTTCCAGAAACAATTGAGGTTTTTTTTATGCCTCCGCCGACGAAGTCACTGGAGGCATTATTTTTTTGGGGGTTGTCCATCCAGCTGTCCGTCCATGCGTCCATGATAGGTTTTCCTCACCACGATAACTTAAAAACTGCTGAAGGGATCTAAGTCTAATCTCAGGAACAACGATAATTCAAAAAACGATGCAGGGATGCTTTCACATGATCATTTCTTGTGATCATCCCTACCTTGTTTACACACTTTTTAGAGTAACATCCCTACATACTTTTGCATTTTAAAAAAAATCAAAACAAAAGTTTTTGTTACTTGTGTATAATGATGTAAAGATGAACTGCCGTCTTTTCCAATGTATTAACTGTGACCATGTATTAACCGCACCCGTTTTTCACTTTCAAAAAAAACATTCATGCTCCTGGCGATGCTTGATGTCGACTGGACGTGCGTAGTCTTATCAGTCGTGTCATCGGGTACATGTTGGGAGATGTGTGTGCAGCGTCAAACCAACAAATCATGGCGTGCCATCAACCTGTAGGCCCACGACGGGCTTCTTGTGAAGTCCCCAATGTCATCCTCCTGAACTAAGCTCCTCCTCTTCAGTCTGACAGCAAGTGTTGTAAATGAAAATTGTGCAGATTAAAACTAATTGCACATTATAACAGGCAGAGGTTAGGGTGAGTGATACCTCAATCCTCATCGTATTGTCCTATTTTTACTATTACAGTGATTTACTTTATTAAAATTCCAATGTTTAAGATCCACCTGGCGTTCCTTCTCCAGCAGTAGAAGGTTCTTATTTGAAAGCTCCTCCCGGTACAAGTCCAGCAACTCCTCAACATCACCCACCTCCACCTCAACAAAACTGACAGTCTGACATGGCCGTTTTGTCCATGTTACGTCGTGTTTTCAACACGTTATTGTCCCCTGTCGCACCGCGGAGCGAAAGGGGGACTATGGTTTTCCCCTCCGTCCGTGTGTCCGTCTGTGCGTCTGTGCGTGTGTGCGTGTGTGCGTGCGTGCGTAAGCGAAGGACCGCATTCGAATTTGGTGTGTGGGTGCAACCCACGTCAAAATCCAAGATGGCCGCCGCCATGTATATCTGATGCCATGTATGTTTGAACCTTGTGAGCTGAATATCTTGAAAAATAAGCGAAGTACCAACTTCTAATCTGGTGTGTTGGTGTATCTAGGCACAAGGAAGAACCCTTTTGAAAATTGGGTCGCCACGTCAAAATCCAAGATGGCCGACGCCATGTATGTCTGATGCCATGTATGTTTGAACCTTGTGAGCTGAATATCTTGAAAAATAAGCGAAGTACCAACTTCTAATCTGGTGTGTGGGTGCATCTAGGCATAAGGAAGAACCCTATTGAAAATTGGGTCGCCACATCAAAATCCAAGATGGCCGCCGCCATGTATGTCTGATGCCATGTATGTTTGAACCTTGTGAGCTGAATATCTTGAAAAATAAGCGAAGTACCAACTTCTAATCTGGTGTGTGGGTGTACCTCGGCACAAGGAAGAACGCTATTGAAAATTGGGTCGCCACGTCAAAATCCAGGATGGCCGCCACCATATATATGTCTGAACCTTGTGAGCGAAATATTTTGAAAAATAAGCAAAGTACCAACTTCTAATCTGGTGTCTGGGTGTATCTAGGCACAAGGAAGAACGCTCTTTAAAATTGGGTCGCCATGTCAAAATCCAAGATGGCCGCCACCATATATATGTCTGAACCTTGTGAGCGAAATATCTTGAAAAATAAGCAAAGTACCAACTTCTAATCTGGTGTGTGGGTGTATCTAGGCACAAGGAAGGACGCCATTGTAAATTGGGTCGCCACGTCAAAATCCAAGATGGCCGCCACCATATATATGTCTGAACCTTGTGAGCGAAATATCTTGAGAAATAAGCGAAGTACCAACTTATAATCTGGTGTCTGGGTGTATCTAGGCATAAAGAAGAACCCTATTGAAAATTGGGTCGCCACGTCAAAATCCAAGATGGCCGCCGCCATGTATGTCTGAACCTTGTGAGCGGAATATCTTGAAAAATAAGCGAAGTACCAACTTCTAATCTGGTGTATGAGTGTATCTACGCATAAGGGAGAACGCTATTGAAAATTGGGTCGCCACGTCAAAATCGAAGATGGCCGCCTTGCGGCTTCCACTTTGTCAACTCGCATCACTTCACCGACGGGGGACCTAGGCATAACGCTTGTTTTAAATTAAAATAAAGACCAATTACTGCACTGTTGTTCCAATAAGAAGACCACCTTCAGAGGCCATTTTTCCCCGCAGAGTGGGGGTTGGCCTTTTTCGGGCACCGTGGTCCCCTTTTTGAAGCAATGTTTTTTTATGGCCGGATGCCCTTCCTGCCGCCAACCCTGTTAGTCACGTCTTGCAACACACAGGGAATTACCAGTTAACCGGTACTCAATTTGCCGACCTCGGAAGGATGACAGGCTGAGTCAACCCCCCTGGTGTTAATTCAGCGATCGACTGGGATTCAAACTCAGGATCCTCGGATCCCAGGCCGGCACCCTAACCGCTCAGCCAACACCAGGCTTCGTCGTCTCAATAAGGAAGCTGGATATTAACAACACACACACACACACACACACACACACACACACACACACACACACACACACACACACACACACACACACACACGCTCTCTCTCTGACACACACTCAAACACAAACATGTACATACATGTACACGCATATGTACATCTTTACCCTGAGTTGAAGGTTGCTATCAGGGTCTGAAGGTGTTCTCCTAGTTGTCTGTGCTCTTTTATTTCTTTCTCTTTCTTTCTTTAAATATACGTGAATACCACTGATAACCCAAATTATTTATTCTTATATTGGTCTTGGGAAACAAATGTTATACAAACATGTATAATATTTTGCAAAATGAAGATTTGTTCAAAAAGATGCTGAGGTTTGTAAAAACAAATAAAAACACTTTTCATGGATCGAACCAAGAGTCCAACTTGAGCGGTGAGACCACTGGTCGGGATGGGGATGGACTGTAATCATCAGCTGAAAAGATGAAGTTTAAGCCTCATTATTTGTTGAGAACAGAGGCCCATCTTTTGGCAATCTGTTTGAGGTGAGGAGACATAATATGGACACCCTAGCAAATAACCCGACCATATCCCTGCCACCAAATCATAGAAAGGGACAGTTTATGGAACACATATTTCTCTCGTGACAAGTGTGTTAGACTGTTGTAAAGTCTTACGATTGAGATTCACCTGCGTCGTGCTTTACAGAAGGAATGCCAGGTTACTTGTGCGTTTTTGGGCACGTATCAGCACCCAATCAAACACTTGATAATTACCAATAAAATCAGATTTGATACTGCTTCTGGGCCAACCTGGCCAGTTTCATTGGCCAAAAGGACATGCTGTGAACAGGCCCAATTGACAAAATGATAATGTGTTTAAAGGGTCCTGAGAATGCTTCTCTATCATTGGCTGCAGGTACACTCTATGACTTTCTCGTTGAATATGAGCCATTTTCAGAGAGACGAGCGTGGCATGTTATGGTTCAGGTGAGCTGAACGAACTTTTTTGCCATCACTTGAATGTTTTTAAATTTAACACACAGACATTTCTCATGTCCATGTGTTAAATACAACAATGAAAAATTGTCTTTGAAAAAAAGAAATAGTAACAACATTAAAAAGTGCAAATCCATCTGTATCCATGTTTTAACCTCTATCATCTCCTTCCAGCTGTTTTCTGCTATTGAGTACATGCATGACCAGAATATCGCTCATCTGGACATAAAGGTAATTCATTGCACAACACACTTGTTAATCCAGACTGGTGGCATAATGGTTAGAGCGTCAGCTCTGAGTCTGGTTGCTTCTTTGCTTGATGTTCATCGTTTAAATGGACAGAGGATGGACTAACAACACTGGGAAGGTAATATCATAAGCACCCAGTATAACCCTTGCCAATAAACTGGTTCGGCAGCACCAATGCTCCGGAAAGTGAATGATTCATCAAAATCATTGAAACTTATTTTTTGGGACACAAACAAACAGAGAGCAAGGAAAGGATGTAGGAGTGGGTTTGGTGGGGCCGTTTATATTGATTTAGGTGTCATTTATATTGAGCGGGGGTCATTTATATTGATTAGGGGTCATTTATAATGATTGGGGGTCATTTATATTTATTGGGGATCGTTTATATTGATTGGGGTTCATTTATATTGATTGGGGGACGTTTATATTGATTGGGGGTCATTTATATTGATTGGAGGTCGCTTATATTGATTGGGGGTCGTTTATATTGATTGGGGGTCATTTATATTGATTGGGGGGCATTTATATTGATTGGGGGTCGTTTATATTGATTGGGGGCTGTTTATATTGATTGGGGGTCGTTTATGTTGATTTGGGGGCATTTCTATTGATTGGGGGGCGTTTATAATGAATGGGGGTTGTTTATATTGATTGGGGCTCGGTTACGTTGATTGGGGGTCATTTATATTGATTGGGGGTCGTTTATATTGATTTCCATGTGCATATGATGGGGATGGAAGGAGGGAGTGTGGGTATTGAAAGAATAAATTCCATTGTATTTGATACAGATGTGCTTTTAGCTGAATATGGTCAGTGTTAATGATATATCTTTTTTATATTACCCCGTGCATGCGGAGCGAAAAGCTGGGTTAACCAATAGATTAACTTCTGGCTGTCGATGAAACAAACATCAGTATCGGGCAACAACTTGATTTCAATGGAATGTTATATTTTGAACACGAATTTGAAAACAAACCTGCAGTTTAACAGTACTTTGTCTCTGAATTAATCCCAATTGCACATGTGCAGAGAGTGAGATAATATTCTTGCTCTGTCTGTCTGTCTGTCTGTCTGTCTGTCTGTCTGGCAGTCAAACAAAATTGAAAATCATGGAGAGGGATTGGGGAGGGGAGGAGAGGGGGAATGTGTTGAAAGGTTGGTACTGAAATATGAGTTGTCATATAGCATATATCGTATCAGTATGGAGAATACAGTGCAGAGGGGAACAGCAAAATTGTGCCATTTTTTGCTTACATAATAAATAGATGGTATGGTGTTTTAACCGACAGGTTTTCAGAGAAAATAAATAAAAATTATAAATTTCACCCTTTATAAATCATGTGAATAAATGAAGCTCCTTTTCTCACCGATGCAGCAAGTAGGCCAACAGCGACCTGAATAGGTGGTGTATAATCAGAAATACTGTTTGATATTGTTGCGGTTTTGAAATAAATGTTAATTTCCCCTCTTAGTTAGTTACACCACAACATGTAGCCTCGCGATAGTTCAGTTATTTCTTCGTAAATGTAAGCGTAGTCCTTTCCTGTGTTTAGTTTTGCGTTGAGTAGGCCAGTGAGATTAGGTGTCCTTTTGGCGCTTTGCTTTGATGCTTTTGGTTTAGCGCTGAAATATCACGCGGCAGGCCTGAACAAGTCGACCGAGGCCGAAGGAAGGCAGGGCAGGAGGTGTAGTCGGTAAGCACGAGCCGCCAATCAGGGCTCGAGGGGAGTGGCTAACCACGACGACCAGAGGCGGGGTTTGGAACATTCGTGTCGGGCCGGGGCGGAGCCATATAACCCTGCTCCGAGCCCCCCCACCAGAGATGAGTTTCGAGTCAGATGAGTTGCACAGCCCAAGAGTTGAGTGGAGAGTTCAGAGTTCCGAGATGGCAGAACATACGAGATCAAGAGAACGAACGGCACGAGAAGGCAGAACGAATTGAATTGCCTCGTTGTACACGAACGTTCCCCCGTTCCCCGTGCTCTGCGCTGTATTAATCGCTCGCTGTAAAGAACGACCCACACCGGGCCACAGACGCGCGATTTCCTCCTGCCTGCCTTCGCCTGATACATGCCGTGAACCTTGGAGAGCCACGCCGGGCGAGCTGCCATGGGGCGACTGATGGCGAAGCGCGCTTAGCGAGCGAATTTCTCTTCCTCCATCTCCCCGTGTATGTGAGTGGGCCCATTTGTCTGGGGATAAGTAAAACTGACTAAGCTCTGCTCGGTGTCCCTTTCCTTCTTCAAATCATTGTACATAGTGTATAGTCCAGGAATAATAGATTTAACCCGGAACAAATTCAAACAAAGCTGAAAATTTCAGGATATGTTCAGAAAACTGTCCTGAATAACATACTAAAAGTCCCCAGACATCCCCCTTGTGCTTCAACGGAAATTCAAGATGGCGTCCAAAATGGCGGCAATTTTGGCATTTTATCATATTACCACCTAAAAACATGATAGAAATGCAAACAGGGTGTCAAAATACATGTTTTCAAGCACGAGGATTGTTTTAAAGATTACATTATGAGTTTATATGATTTATATGTGTCATTCGATCGATTATTATGAACAATTTCAACTACTTATAAGATTATATTTTATCGTCATCGTCTTCATCACTGTCAGGAAAAACTGGTCTAGTCTCTTCATCTTCTCCATCTTCATCCAGCAGTGATGGAAATGGTGCAGCATTGTTGCAGGTCTGGCCATTGCACTTGATGCATAAGGTGGAGCAAGGTAACCCAAGCTTCCTGCAACCGCACGACGAGCCACAGCCATCTGCTTTGCAGCAGCATGATACCATGTTTAGCAGAGTGTCAGGGGCAATGGGCTGGTCTGTTTCAACGGGAATGAGATTGTTATCCTGCAGTCTCCATCCCCACTCTGTTGGCTGCAAGGGATTGCCCATCCACTCCTGAACCATTAAGTAGGTTCTGAAGGCATGCTGCTTGGCTGCAGCACTTGTTGGGGGTAACGATGCTAGCTGAAAGGATGATGAAAGGGAGGTTCTGCTGATTGCCTTTTTGTAGGCAATATATCGTAACTTGTCCAGGGAAGCACATTTGCTGCTAGCTCCATACAACTTGAGAAGGAACCTTTCACCTGCCTTTTGCACTTCCTGATGAGTGCTCCCAGTACTGGAGAAGTTTTTCAGCAAACCATGGTGTTTCTCCTTATATACCAGGTTGAATGCTTTGCGCTTCCCCTGGCGGTACAGGGCAGACACAGTATCGCAACCAGTTATAGCATGGAGCACCATCAAATATGTACTGCAGTCGCCAATGCTATCTTGAATGTCCCGAACCCTGTACAGTGTTGTGGGGTTCTTCCGACATAGCATATACACGTCCATGTTTATGGTTGCTTGAGCCACCAGCATTACGAGTATGTCTGTGTCTGTACCAACAATAACCACAGGGTTCCCTGACTCTGCCAAAGATAGAGTGGTTGAGACTATCAGGGCATCTGCTTCAGCCTTAGCTTGCTTCACCAGAATGCCCGACTCATGACGCATAATGTCACTAAGCATCTGTATCAGCCGCTCCTTGTTGTGACCATTGGCCAGAAATGCAGCCTGGGAAGTGGTGGTTTGCATGTTATGGTCAAATAAGATGTTACTGGATGTGGCTTTCTTTGCCCGCCGCTGTTGTTCAACTGCCTTTGTGGAGCTGGTGTTATAGCCATCAAATACAACAGTGTTGCCTGCCTGCTCCATAATGTTTACAACCTGTGTGAACTGCGTAACAATTTCGTCCTCTTCTACATTAGCGGTGCCTACATCTTGGTGAATAGTGTTGTCGTGCACACAGGCCAGGTGTTCTCTGTCAGTCTGGTTTAACGAGTCAGACTTCTCCAGCAGGACACTTATGAGAGCTAACAAGGAGAGAATGTGAGCCCGTACTGCTCGAGAGTAAGCATGGCCAGTCAGCATGTGTACCACAGACCCATTGGCATACACTCTTCCCCACAGTTCCGCTAACCCACTCCCTGACATGATGTGGCCTATACTACCAAGATATGACATCAGAAGATGAAATCCACCAAGTCGAACAATCACTCTGTCCAAGTCGTTGGAAGCAGCAACTATTTCTGAAGCCTTCTGGAACAAAGGCTGATCAAAAGTTACAGGACAGATTTTCAGATCATGTTTTTCACTTTGTTCTTGGGCAAAACACAGTGCAGAGTACATGGTGCTGGGGTTATTAGGATCAAGATTGATGAAGGGGAGAGTTTAAATTCTGGAGGTATGAAACTCGACATTCCTCACAACAGTTTTCATGAATCCACTCCAAGGAACTCGAGATGATAGGTTCAACACATACCCAAGCATCCAAACCAAATCAAAAGCTGTCGCTTGAAGAATTTGACTGTCAGAAATGTTCAGAGACTCAACTGTTACACACTGAAGCCCAGGAACTGGCGGTTTGCTGTAAGTCTTGATGGGGATTTGCGCAAATGTACCTAATAGCTCTGTTGATGGTGCTTTCGCTGTGCGCTTGATGGGCGACTTATCCACTGTTCCGTAAGGAGTTACACATGCTATTCCACCCATAGCATGAAATGTGTTGTGACCGGTCAGCGTAGCCACGTTGAAGTCCGCATTGTCAAACACAAATTGCGTAAAACCATTCAAGCCATAGGAAGGTTCGCAAGTGGGTATTAGACTATTCATCCAGCGTTGTACTGCAGTCGCTGTACAAGTACATATCCAGCGTTATTAGACCATTCATTAGACTATTCAAAGCGTTGCACTTCCTTGTAATCGTCAGCAACGGTGATACTGCTCAGGATATCTATCAGCTCACGTGAGGCGTAGTTGCGATGTATGTACAATGCAATGGCAAGTAGCAATGGTGAGCTGAATGATCTCGGCCTGCAGGTTGAAATGATGGAATGGGCTATGGCCGTGCACCGTCTGTTTACAACTCTAGACTGTTTATCCTTCGGATCTAGCAATTTTTGCAAGAAACGCTTTAGTGAGTCAGGAATCAAGGTGTTCCCATTCTCAGTGTCTTTCATTGTGGGGTATTCAGTGAGATCATAAATTGATAAGCGAATATCATCAAGAATAATTATTGATGCAGCCATTTCAATTATTCGATCATTTTCGTGATAATTCCCAGTTGTTCTGTCGGTCATCCACTTTTCACGAAGGATTCGGTGCGCAGAGTCACGAAAACTGACAATGCTTGTCTTTCCAGGGATACTTGTGATGATGATGTCCTCACCATAACGTTCGTTCAGCTTCTGTTTGAAGTATTTGATGGAATACCCTTCTTCACCTTGAAGAAACGTTTCTTTATGTTCCATGAGCACCGAAATAGAAAACTGACATTCATCATTCTCATCTATAAATGAACAGAGTGTATTGAAGGCATAATCTCTTACAGCGTCAGCTGGTTTGCCAACGGATTGTGTTTTCTCAGAATTAGTAAAGAACTCAACACCACAGGCTCTATGGTATTTGGCCTCAGCTGCTACCAAATCTATGACAGCATCTATTCTCTTGGCAACTTTGTTGCCCCACTCATCACATCTTTCTCTTGCGCGTTTCGAAACACTGACCTTATATTCAATGGTCTGAACATTGCTGAAGGGTTTCCTTCGTTTGAGTGCGATTTTGCTACTAGTTTCTATCATAGCGGATATATCATATATTTCTTTTTTAGATTGTCCTTGGCACAAGCAACACAATTCAAGCAAGGTCAAGCGCATAACGTCTTAGCGGAGACACAATGTGCCAAAAATCATAAACTTACCAGTAGTATGTTCTTGAGTACTTTAGATACAGTTTGTTCATTTCTCTATCACAATCAAATACATTGATTTGTGATGATGATGCTAAAAGTGACAACACAGTGACGTGAGACTACTACTGAGAAGTCAGGTCATCTAGCATGACATCATTCGCCTATGACGTCATTCGCCTATGACGTCACAATACCATCGCGTCGCCCAGTGGGAATAAGACATATTATAAAATAAACCTAGTATAAACCTATAATAGAATAAACCTAGGTCCTAAGAGCCTAGATAATATGTTTCAGAGTTACGGCCGTTTTTGGCCAACAATGACATTGATAAATATCATTTGACCTTGAAAATGACACATAAAAATCCTATAAACTCATAATGTAATCTTTAAAACAATCCTCGTGCTTGAAAACATGTATTTTGACACCCTGTTTGCATTTCTATCATGTTTTTAGGTGGTAATATGATAAAATGCCAAAATTGCCGCCATTTTGGACGCCATCTTGAATTTCCGCTGAAGCACAAGGGGGATGTCTGGGGACTTTTAGTATGTTATTCAGGACTGTTTTCTGAACATATCCTGAAATTTTCAGCTTTGTTTGAATTTGTTCCGGGTTTCACCTTATTTGGTGCTAATGCTCTTGGAGTAGTAAATAAATTCTGTTCTTCCTTCTGATTTGACCGTCCTGTCTCTTCCATCGTTGGCTTCGCATGGAACGAATAAAAACCGCTCTAATCGGGTTCCAATAGAAAAGTAACAGCACGAGTCACGTGATACGCATTCCGCTGGGGCGTACTCGATTAAGCGTGGCTCGTGCGAGGCTCGATCCCCGCTTTCGTGGCAGTGTGGATACCAAAGGTACGTGCGAAATTGCCCCGAAACCCTTTTTCACGTTTGCCCGGAAGTGGCGATTCGGTCTCGCAGACCCGAAGACCCAGGGGGAAAAAAGGGGTTTAATCCCTCTTTTGTAACGGGAACGGGCTTCGGGAGATGCGCAACAATTTGGTGTCAGTGGACTGGGATTTGAACCCTAAAAATTTTTTTGGACAAATTTCCCACAGCAAATTGGTGTTTGGGAGTGTGAGATAATTGGACTTAGAGTGCGCTTCACGCACTCAAAATTACGAGTGGACGAAATTTACTTCTTTTAAAATCGAAATTGTATTCGTACCATGGCTGGCCAAGGCGGTCGAATGCCGGTGGGGGTAGAAGAAGAGGAATTGATGACCCAGGACCTGCAGAGACAGTTGGTAGTGGAGGAAAGTGAAGAGGGGGCGGCAGCTGGTGAAGAAAATGGTGGCGCCTCGCACGTGGCGGCGGAAGTCGAGCCCGCGGTGCCAGTGAACTGGGGCCTATTTATGGCACAAATGAGGGCCTTTATGTTCCAGACGGGGGATAACATAAAAGAAATGAGGGCCGATAGTGTGCGAATGGAAAGCAAGATGGATAACCAGGGGGACAAATCCACCAGGGACATGAAAGAAATGAGGGACAAAGCAAGGTGTAACATGGTAGGATTGGAAAACAAAATGAGTGGTCAAATGGAAAAAATGGGGGAGGACATTGGGCGCAGGTTGAGCGAGGAAGTAGCAGTGGTACGCGACAGGGTGAAGCAGTGTGGAGAACGCGTGGAGAGCGAGCTTGGGCAAAAGACAGCCAAATTGACCGGGGCTATGGGAGTCGCGACACGAGGTGTAGAAAAGCTGATGGTCGTCGCATTGGAAAATAAAATTTTGGGGGCGCCGGCGAGGATTGAGTTGGAAAAAGAAATTTCATGGGCGCCGGCGACCGTCGAATAAAAATAAATAATTGGGGCCAAAGAGACGGGAGAACCAGAGAATAAGTCGCGGGAGAAAGAGATGGAATGCGCACAAAGTTTGTATTTGCACCGTGATGCCGTGCTTACTAACGAAATTAAAAGTTTGCAGGTTCAGCCGGGGAAGGAGTCCCCAAGGTGAGTTGCGAAAATGGCACGAATGTGTTTGGCGCGAACTGGTTTTCAGCGCGCTTGAGACAAAGGCGAGACCCGGGCGTTTGCGGTTGGGCCATTGTGCGGTGTACGAGTGAGGGTGGTACAATTTGCAAAGGGCCCATTGTGCGGTGTACGAGGGCGACTGGTACGGAGTGTGAGAGAGAGTCCGTACCCGAGTGCGTGGAGAGCGAGTGTGTGCAGGAGTGCACGCCAGAGCGTGTTGCAGAGTGTGTGCAGGAGTGCACGCCAGAGCGTGTTGCAGAGTGTGTGCAGGAGTGCACACCTGAGGGTGTTACGGAGTGTGTAACGGGAGAGTGCACACCCGAGAGTGTGGAAAAAGAGTGTGCGATGGCCGAGTGTGTTACGGAGTGTGTAATGGGAGAGTGCACCCCCGAGAGTGTGGAAAAAGAGTGTGCGATGGCCGTGTGTGTAACGGGAGAGTGCACACCCGAGAGTGTAGAAAAAGAGTGTACGAAGGCCGAGTGCGTAGAAGAAAAGTGTGTTCTAAAATGTGTGAAAGGCGCGTGTGCGCCTGGGTGTGCGATAGCGGAGAGTGTGAGAGGCGCGGGGACGCCTGGGTGTGCGAGTGCGGAGTGGGTCGCGAGGTATGAGGACGCGGCTCAAGCATCGACACCGACCGGGGTAGCGTTTAGCGGGACGGATAGCAGACGTGAGCCCCCGGTGAGTTGTGTGCTGCAGGGACCGGAGGGGATCGTTGCGGCGTCGGTCTCACAAGGACCGGCGTGCACGATTCGTACCGGCCCCCGCACTGTATGGTTGGTGCCGTGCCGTGCCGTGGCGGCAAAGGCAATCGGCGAGGTTCAAGGGGAGGTAGGAGATTTCGGAGCCGCGCACCTTGGCGGGTGCGGTGCTCCGACCGTGGCCGGTTGGGTCACCGTGCGTGGGACCACGAGGCCCCGCGTAGGGATGGAGCCCTGCACCTCGGCCCATCCATACCTCCCCCCTTGGATCGAAAATGCCGGACGGACAGCCCATACAGGCGACCAACCACCCGCATGGATCGCTCGGCCCTTCGAGGCCGAGCCGTGACAATAAACATCCACATGGAGAGGCTCGTGTGTAGTGGACTGATGAGAGTAGTGTACCCCACGTGGGGGAATGGTAGTGTCACCATTCCTCACACGACTGGGCCCATGAGCACTAGTTTAGGGGTGTGGCAGTGATGGGCACATGGGGGTGCCAGAAATGGTTGCCTCCATGGAGCACCGAAGCTAGCCAAGGGAGGGCTAGGATTATGTTAGGGATCTAGAAGACTGTAGAGCCAAAAGATTTAAGTAGTGACACTTGTACTGTAGAGGGGACGTAGGTAGCTTAGATGGTTGTTAAAGGAAAGGGGAGTGCATAGTGTAAAGGGACGACGGGGAAGCACGAGTTGTAGGGGAAGTAGTTAGATAGATGATGCTGTGTGTTTGATGAGGAATTGTGTGTTGAGAAAAAGTGGAATTGATTTGGAGGTGTGTGAGCACAAGAGGTGTGTGAGAAAAGTGGTGTGAGAATAAATGGTGTGCAAGATAATTGGTGTGCGAGATAAAAGGTGTGGAATGCATGGTGCGAAGGAGTGAATGGGGGGAGGTTGAACCCATTCACGAAAGCCCGGGGTGGGTAGTGTAAAGCCAGGTAGAGGGCATAGGTAAATTGTATGGATATTGATAACCAGCGCCGGGAAGTCCGTACGTTGAAGCGAAGTAGATGAACCAGACGGCAGGAGCTCTCCACGTGTCGTTTGGCGCACGGGATTATTACGGGGCGAACGGTAGGGCTGGCTTTGGCGGTTACACTCGCGGGGCTGCGTACGTAATAAACAGACAGTTCAATATGCGCTTCTCAATCAATGCCTCGAGACTGTCATGTGCACGCCGGTCCTCTCAGTGCTGTTCTCACACGAGTGCTCCGGATCAGTTCTCTCGTATCAGCCGGTTCGCTTGGTCCTCATACAGTCCTTTTACAAAGCGCAATTCGTTGCAGTCCTCTCAGCACGCCCTCTCCCCACGAGTCCTGTTCAAGGGCTTTGTGTGAAGACTTATATAGCCTTGCCCAGCGAACCCTCTCGAACTTACTCGATGCGTTGTGCCACGCCCTATCAAGCCATGCCCTCTCAGCCCTAGTTGGCTGTTGCCCTTACCGTCACCGCCTCTGACGCGCTGCTTGACGCGGCCACACCTCGACCCTCGCGCTCCTCCCTCTTCTTAGGCCTACCTCGTGGTTACCCGACTAGTTTCGAGCGAAACCAAGGGCAGCGAACGCTGCAGGCGGCCAAAGCGTAACAAACTTGAGGGATGCCAAATGGGGCGCGGGATCGAGTTTGCCCATAGGTGAAAATGAAGGGTGGCCGCAAAATGAAAAGGACCTAAGCTCATTTCTTTACACAATGCAGATGTCACTAGGGAAATGGCCTACTCTTACACATACTATGACATAACTAATTCTAATGGGCCTCCGTGTTGCTTGTGGACTAACTATGGGGGGCAAACCTTTAACCTTTAATGATGTCATATGTACAATCTCAAAACCTCAACAATATATTCTCCACCACTCTTCATCCCATGCCACCTTGTTTTCTTTCTTTGGTTTGGTCAAACAGTTGTAATATCGGAGATTCCTTTTCCTGATCCCGTACAATTGATCCCTGGTCGCTCTCTTACCCTGTAGGGTGCGCCCTTTCGCTGGGAGGCAGAATGACAATGAGGTGTGCCAGGGTCACCTCGTTGGTGGTATTCTCTCCTCCAAGGTGAACCATTGACTTGGTTGCTCCTGCGTGCATTGAAATCTGAATGAAAAAAGTCGTTTTGATTATGTGCCGGTAGGGATAGCTGCATCAAGAAGCATGCCATCCTTCACAGAGGTCGTATTTTCTACTGCTCCTACTAGCACAATTTAAACGGCACAAATTAATGCCACCTTGTTGTGCAGTCAGCTAGGTAATGGTTTTTGTCCCGTCTTTCACGAACCGGTTGGCCAAATCTGTCATTTGACTGAAGCTGATTTAGGCAGGGAAGTGTAACTTGTTTATCGATAACTCCCACACTCTTTGCGAAAGACTCCGTGGGATCTTCAAAGTCCACTAAGGAAAAATGAGTGCTGCCAGACGGTTCCTCAACCTCAACATCCAGCCGAGGGAAGACACACACACACACACGCACGCGCACACACACACACACACACACACACACACACACACACACACTGATGCCTCACCTGCCTGCGAAACAACATGACAGTTTAGACCTGGGTAGGGATTCGAACCCGGGATAGCTTAAAGGCGAGTGTGCATCCGTTTTGCCATCCTTTCGTCACTCACGGAAGATTAACCGTTTGTGGTTAAGATATTAACTAATGTGGATCAAATCGCTACCCTTGCCTCACCATATGTCGCTGCAGAAGCACAAGCTTGTTTAAACTCAGGATAATGACCTGACGACTTGAGTTTCTGTCTCGTCATGTTTACGCCAATCATAATACAAACATTTATTTTGTACAAATTTATTTGTAATATTGGTGATATTATTTATTTGCAATCTAAAAAGGTCCAAGTGGTGCAAAGCGCTAAATGGTCCAGGATAAGCACCTGGGTACGTGCTTATCGAATACCACAACCATGGACAAGGAAATCGATCAAAGAATCCGCAAAGCGAGTGTTTCGTTTGCCCGACTCCACAGCAGAGTCTGGAAAGAACGTGGGCTCAAAGTGAACACAAAATTGGCCGTGTACAAAGCAGTTGTCATCCCCTCTCTCCTGTATGGAGCCGAATCTTGGAATTGCGATGCACGCCACCTTCGCAGACTGAATGGCTTTCACTCCCGGTGCCTATGACAAATTCTAGGCATCCATTGGTCCGATCTCGTGCCGGTTACGGAAGTACTCGAGCGAGCTGAAATGCAATCCATCACATGCACCCTGCAAAAGGCCCAGCTCCGTTGGGTCGGCCATTTGATGAGGATGGACGCAGACAGGATCCCACGTTTTATTTTTATGGGAGAACTGCACGAAGGAGAGAGATCAGTGGGCCGGCCCAAACTGCATTTCAAGGATACACTGCGTGCACATTTGAAAGAATGTGACATCCCGTTCGACAATTTACAAGCTCTGTCCAGTGATCGACGAAATCCAGTGATCGACAAAAATGGCGTAGCTTGATCCATACACGATGCGACTCCGCTGAAAAGGGTCGTTTAGATGCTGCCAAAGAAGCCCGCAGAAAACATAAGGAACGCGAGCGGCAACCGGTGCCTGCTGACGAAATGGATTTGTACAACTTGTGGACGCCGATGCAAATCGGCACTCGGACTGCACAGCCACAAGCGGGTTCACAAGAATTGAACACCAACGCCGTCACGGCGGGGCGACATGATATATATATATATATATATATATATATATATATATATATATATATATATATATATATATATATATATATATATATATATATATATATATATATATATATATATATATATATATATATATATATATATATATATATATATATATATATATATATATATATATATATATATATATATATATATATATATATATATATATATATATATATATATATATATATATATATATATATATATATATATATATATATATATATATATATATGTATATATGTATATATATATATATATATATATATATATATATATATATATATATATATATATATATATATATATATATATATATACGTATATATATATATATATATATATATATATATATATATATATATATATATATATATATATATATATCAGTAAAGTATGTTTGTTTGTCCTCTTATAACTCGAGAACTACTCATCGCAGAGAAAAACCAAAGGCATATTCGGAATCAGTACGTCTCAGAGCAACTACAGCACACCTTAAATTTTAAAAACTTCGGGTTTTAAAATTAGCGCATTTCCGCATTAGCGCGAGCAGAAGAGGGAGGGAATCGAAACATGGGCCACTGTACGTTCGTTTAATGCGTACGCGCTTTGATGGGCGTGGCGTATGGCGTTCATGAAATGGTCGAATGCGGAAGTGCTTGATGCCGTTGCGAGCGACTCGCACGATCTCTTGTCATGGTCCACAAGATTATCACAGAGACGTGCAGCTTCCAGCATTACGAGATATGATCGAGACCTAACTTTTGAGACCAGTCCCAGCCTTCTAGGCCCCGTGGTTGGTTCAGACGACCCCGACAAAGGATGTGTTGGATTTTATCGCGAGCCGACGACGTGCCGGCGAACAAAACCAGTCCCCCCCTCCCCCTCCCCCCTCCCCCTCCCCCTCCCCCCTCCCCCTCCCCCTCCCCCCTCCCCCTCCCCTCCCCCCTCCCCCTCCCCCTCCCCCTCCCCACCTCCCCCCTCCCCCTCCCCTTCCCCCACCCCCCTGTTCCCCTCCCCTCCTCTTCCCACTCCCCTCCTCCCCCTTCCCCCTCCCCCCTCCCCCCTTCCCCCTCCCCCTCCCCCCTTCCCCCTCCCCCTCCCCCCTTCCCCCTCCCCCTCCCCCCTCCCCTTCCTCCTCCCCCACCCCCTCCCCCCTTCCCCTCCCCCTTCCCCTCCCCCTCCCCCTTCCCCCTCCCACCTCCCCCCTCCTCCCACCTCCCCCCTCCTCCCCCTCCCCCCTCCCCCCTCCCCCCTCCTCCCCCTCCCCCCTCCTCCCCCTCCCCCCTCCCCCCTCCCCCCTCCCCTCCCCCCTCCCCCTCCCCCCTCCCTCCTCCCCCCTCCCCCTCCCTCCTCCCCCCTCCCCCTCCTCCCTCCCCCCTCCCCCCTCCCCCCTCCCCCTCTCCACCTCCCCCCTCCCCCCTCCCCCTCCCCCTTCCCCCACCCCCTGTTCCCCTCCCCTCCTCTTCCCACTCCCCTCCTCCCCCCTCCCCCTCCCCCTCCCCCTTCCCCCTCCCCCCTCCCCCTCCCCCTCCCCCCTCCCCCCTCCCCCTCCCCCTCCACCCTCCCCCCTCCCCCCTCCCCCCTCCCCCCTCCCCCTCCCCCTCTCCACCTCCCCCCTCCCCCCTCCCCCCTCCCCCTCCCCCTTCCCCCACCCCGCTGTTCCCCTCCCCTCCTCTTCCAACTCCCCTCCTCCCCCCTTCCCCCTCCCCCCTCCCCCCTCCCCCTCCCCCCTTCCCCCTCCCCCTTCCCCCTCCCCCCTCCCCCTTCCCCCTCCCCCCTCCCCCTTCCCCCTCCCCCTTCCCCCTCCCCCCTCCCCCTTCCCCCTCCCACCTCCTCCCTCCCACCTCCCCCCTCCCCCTCCCCCCTCCTCCTCCTCCCCCCTCCCCCCTCCTCCCCTCCCCCCTCCCTTTTTTTTTTTTTTGGTATTCAAGATCGAGGCTCGTGAAAGAGCTAAAAGTTTGTTCCTTCCTTCGCTGTTTTTGCTAGGTTTTTCGATTTTTCCTTCTCCCCCAAACTTCCACTCTTTGTCTAGCATTGTCACCTCCTCCCCACCCCCCCCCCCCCAAAAACAAAACAAAAAAAACAACTTTTATTTCCCTTTCTCCTCGTGTGCTTTTGTCCCATCGTGCGCCTCTGTCCACCTGCCCTGTCCCTCCCCACCCCCATTATCGCCTTGCCCTTCCACCTTTTGCCCTGTTCAAGTGACTCATGGTAAATATGTTTAAACTTTCCCCTGCAGTGTTTTATTCAGTGGTTTATTACAACACGCTGTTTTTCTTCCTATTTAAAAGGCTCCTTTCAATTTCCTCTTCAACTCATTCCATTTCAAAAAAATATTCAATCTCTTATAATTCTTTCTCACGACATGCTCTAAAATCACATTCATTCCATCCCTCCTCCATCGTTCTTAAACGGATCGCTAACTTGAAAATCACAATAAACCCAAATTGTTATAAATTTTCATCTTTCATTAATCATCCACTTTCTAAACTCCCCACTTGCCCCTCCCCTCCAAATCTCCCCCCTTGCCCCTCCCCTCCTAAACTCCCCCTTCCCCTCCCCTCCTAAACTCCCCCTTGCCCCTCCCCTCCTAAACTCCCCCCTTGCCCCTCCCCTCCTAAACTCCCCCCTTGCCCCATCCCTCCAAATCTCCTCCCTTGCCCCTCCCCTCCAAATCTGCCCCCTTGTGCCTTCCCTCATAAACTCCCCCTTGCCCCTCTTCTCCCAAACTCCCCCCTTTCCCTTCCCCTTCTAAATTCCCCCCTTGCCCCTCCCATTCAAAACTCCCCCCCAACCCCTCCCCTTCAAATCTCCCCCCCAACCATCCATCCCAAATTCTCCCTCCTCCCACCTCCTTCTCAAAGCTGCCTCCTCCCCACTTCGTCTCCCTTCTATCTCATACCTCCACCGCCCCCAACCTTCTACTTTCCTCTGCCCTCCCCGCTCAAACAACCCCTCACTGTTCCTCATCCCATCACCATCAAACCTTTCGTCCTCATCATCCTTCCCTTTCTTGTAACTCTTCTGTAGTCTCTGACACACTATCAACTGCTCTCCCGACCTCCCCCTCTCATCCTTCATCTGACCCTACCCCTCCCCTCCCCCCCTGTCCTGCAACCGATGTGCCCCTCTCTCCTCATTAATGGTATGGACCTCAAACATCCGGGGCCTTCGCTCAAACCTGATTGATCTCTCCATTCAGGTTGCTTCTGACAATCCAGACATGATCTGCTTAACAGAAACTTTCCTCCTTCAAGATGTCTCTGATTCCTTAATATCTCTTCCTGGTTACTTCCTCCTCCGGCATGATAGACCTGAGCCTCGTCCTGGTGGTGGGGTGGCTATCTTTATCAAAAACTCTCTTCCTCACTCTCCTTGCACTGCCCTCTCTCCACCCCACCCCCAGGAGTACCTCTGGCTACGGCTTCCTCTCCGCTCCCACCTTTTGTTCATATGTGTTCTGTACCGTCCTCCAAACGGTGATGACTCCATTTACATTTCGCTGTTGGCCAACATGGACCAACTTCTATCAACTCATCCAAACTCTCTCTTCCTCATAAGTGGCAACTTCAACTCTCATCATGCCAGCTGGCTGGGTGTGGGTTCCTCTCTCACCAGCCAAGGCACCTCAGCAAAGGACTTCTGTGACTCATTGGGACTGACACAATCTGTCAATTTCCCGACCCGGATCTCAGTCAATGGAGTATCTTCTCTTCTGGACTTGGTTATGACAAACTTCCCTGCAAATGTCTGCTGCTCTTCTTCTGCTATAATCGGTTCTTCTGATCATGTGCTTGTTAAAGTGGACATCTCTCTGGCCATTCTCGAGAGCCTCCTCAGCGCCGACGAGTCTGGCATTTCACTCAGGCTGACTGGCACGGTCTGCAAGCAGCCATCAATCATCTGGACTGGTCTCCCATCTCTACTGCCTCTGACATCAATTCTTCCTGGGAATTCTTCCAAAGCAAACTGCTCTCTCTCATGCACAGATTTATCCCATCTCGTCTTCAGTTGTCTTACCCTTCCTCCCGCCCATTGTACACTGAATCTTGTGGTGGGGCAGTTGCCCTGAAACAACTTGCCTTTGCCTCTTGGAAGGCAAATCCAACTGAAGGCAATCTCAGTTCCTTCCACCAAGCTCGGAACAGGTGTGTGTCTAATGTCCTTCCTCAGGAGTGCCAGGAAGCACTATCTCTCCACACTCAAGATTGAACTCACAAACCTGTCTCCTTCCTCGAAATCCTGGTGGCGTCTGGTCAAATCCGTTTCTGGTGTTTGTTCCCCCTCCATCCCCTCCCTTACCTCAAGTGGCTACGCAGTTGACACCGCACGTGACAAAGCCGAATGCCTCAACTCTGTGTTTGCCTCAAAATCTTGTGTCCCAAACCCATCTCTCTCTGTTCCCACCTTTCCCAGTCGAACCCAACTGCTCCTGGACTCTGTGTCCTTCTCTCCTGACAAGGTGGAGAAGCTTTTGGCAAACCTCGACTCTGATGCTGCAACTGGACCAGACGGCATCAGCCCACGGGTCCTAATATCCTGCTCTGCCACTCTATCTCACCCTCTCTCTGTTCTTTTCACCCTCTCTTTGTTCTTTTGACCCTCTCTTTTGCTCAAGGTCATCTGCCTGCATCTTGTAAATCAGCAAACATTTCCGCTTTCCACAAAAAAGGTGCAAAAGCAGATCCTTGCAACTACAGACCAATCAGCCTGCTTCCAATTATCAGCAAAGTCATGGAATCCATCATTGCTTCGGATATCAAATCCTTCCTCTTCTCCAATGGCTTAATCTCTGATCATCAATTTGGATTCAGACCAGGTAATTCTACTCTGGACATGTTGCTTCTGCTGTCTCAACAATGGATGGAGGTCCTCAATGCCAAACAGGAAATCAGAGCTGTCTCACTTGACATATCACGTGCCTTCGATACGGTCTGGCACCCAGCTCTGCTCACCAAACTCTCCTCCTATGGTATCCATGGAAATCTCCACTCATGGCTTGCGGACTTCCTCTCTGGCCATTGGCAATGTGTGGCCCTGAATGGATTTCTCTCAACTCCCCTTCCTGTTCTGGCTGGAGTTCCCCAAGGCAGTGTTCTGGGCCCTGTGCTATTTCTGGTCTTCATTAATGATCTCTCCGACTCTCTGGAAAATCCTCTCTATCTCTTTGCTGATGACTCCACTATCTGCCGCTCCATTCCTCATCCCTCAGATCAGCAGTCTGCAGCCTCCTCACACTCTGCATACCTGGACAAAATCACAGACTGGTCAAACAAGTGGAACATGTCTTTCAATCCTGACAAATCTCACACTCTTACAATGTCTCTCTGAAATGACAGACTGGAAAACCCTCCCATCTACTTTCTCAACAATCCTCTCCAAGAAGTTCTGTCGCTCAAGCTTTTGGGTCTCACTACCTGCCATGATCTTTCTTGGGAAAACCACATTTCCAAGCTGGCCTCCAAAGCCAGTCGCCGACTGGGCATCCTCCGTCGTGCGAAGTCCTTTCTTGGCACACCTGAGCTCCTCACCACATACAAGGCTTTCATCCGCAGCTCAATGGAATACTGGTCCCCCCTCTGGGCCGGTGCTCCTGCCTCACACGTAGCTCGGCTTCACGCTGTTGAAAGCAAAGCTTTCAGAATCATTGGAATCTCCTGCGATGAAGCTAACTCCGAGGGCCTTTCACTTACTCACCACAGGCAGGTTGGTGGTCTTTCTGTCTTCTACCGACTCGTCTCCGGCCTTGCTCCCCCAGCTCTCTCTGTGCTCTGTCCCCCCCCCCCTCCCCCAATATTCCTTCAGGTCGCACAAGATCTGCCTGCAACCCTCTTATGGTCAAACTGCCAAAATCTAGGCTCTCTGCTCACCTTCACTCCTTAATTCCTCTTCTCTCCCGCCCCTGGAACAAACTCCCTCAGTCTCTTCAATCCCACTCCTCCCTCCAGGTCTTTAAAACAGCTGTTCACCACCATCTCTTATGTTCCCCCATCCAAAACCTTGATCTTTTCTACCCCCGCTAATTCACCCCAGATACACTTTTTTTGAAAGTTTGTTTGAAAGTTTGAAAGTTTTTTTTGAAAGTTTGTAGTGGTAGTGGTGATAACAGAAATTGTTATATAGAACTGAACTTATATTATTATTATATGCAGAAAATAACTTCATTTCTATATGCCCTGCAGTGGACAGGTTAATTGGTTTATGCACTGAAGGGGTCACCCTGGTGTGCACTGCTGTGTTCTGCCTCACTGAGTTGTTCAGGTATGATGTACTCAGCACAAGCTTCCGGTCGGCCCGGAGGTGGGGGTGCGGGGCCTGTCACGGAACGTCAAAACAAACGGCCTGCCGGGGCCGCCCAAAAGTCGGGCGTGAGGGGCGCGTCCACTAATGGAACGCCTCTCGCTTCCCAGATCGAGGGCCACGTGGTCAGGAGAACCTCGTCCCTTCCGGTCACACTTTGCCTATCGGCCGGCCTCGAAGACCGAAATTGTGACGGTGTCACCCGAAAAATTTGAAATTACGAAATTTGAAAAAATTTGAAAAAAAAAATTACGGAATTTCAAGTGGCCCAATATCTGAAAATGTTCGCAACATATTAATGTACATTTGTGCCAAATTTGGTGCTTGTATCACAAAATGCACAATTCTTTTGAATATTTGGGCTAAGCCGCCCCACTAATAATTCTGAAAGCTTTGGTTTCAACAGCGTGAAGCCGAGCTAGGTGTGAGGCAGGAGCACCGGCCCATAGGGGAGAACAGTATTCCATTGAGCTGCGGATGAAAGCCTTGTATGTGGTGAGGAGCTCAGGTGTGCCGAGGAAGGACTTCGCACGATGGAGGATGCCCAGTCGGCGACTGGCTTTGGAGGCCAGCTTGGAAATGTGGTTTTCCCAAGAAAGATCATGGCAGATAGTGAGACCCAAAAGCTTGAGCGACAGAACTTCTTGGAGAGGATTGTTGAGAAAGTAGATGGGAGGGTTGTCCAGTCGATCTTTTCGGAGAGACATAGTAAGAGTGTGAGATTTGTCAGGATTGAAAGACATGTTCCACTTGTTTGACCAGTCTGTGATTTTGTCCAAGTCTTCAGAGAGTGAGGAGGCTGCAGACTGCCGATCTGAGGGAAGAGGAATGGAGCGGCAGAGAGTGGAGTCATCAGCAAAGAGATAGAGAGGATTTTCAAGAGAGTCAGAGAGATCATTGATGAAGACCAGAAAAAGCACGGGGCCCAGAACACTGCCTTGGGGAACTCCAGCCTGAACAGGAAGAGGAGATGAGAGAAACCCATTCAGGGCCACACGTTGACGACGACTAGAGAGGAAGTCCGCCAGCCATGCGTGGAGATTTCCATGGATACCAAAGGAGGAGAGTTTGGTGAGCAGAGCGGGGTGCCAGACCGTGTCGAAGGCACGTGATATGTCGAGGGAGACAGCTCTAATTTCCTGTTTGGCATTGAGGACCTCCATCCATTGTTGAGACAGCAGAAGCAGCATGTTCAGAGTAGAGTGACCTGGTCTGAAACCAAATTGATGATCAGAGATCAAGCCATTGGAGAAGAGGAAAGATTTCATATCCGAAGCAATGATGGATTCCATGACTTTGCTGATAATTGGGAGAAGGCTGATTGGTCTGTAGTTTCTAGGATCTGTTTTTGCACCTTTTTTGTGCATAGCGGTGATGTTGGCTGATTTCCAAGCAGATGGCAGTTGACCTTGAGCAAAAGAGAGGGTGAAGAGAACAGAGAGAGGGTGAGATAGAGCGGCAGAGCAGGATTTTAGGACCCGTGGGCTGATGCTGTCGGGTCCAGTTGCAGAATCAGAGTCGAGGGTTGACAGAAACTTTTCCACCTTGTCAGGAGGAAAGGACACGGAGTCCAGGAGCAGCAGGGTACGACTGGGTATGGTGGGTACAGAGAGGGATGGGTTTGGGACACAAGATTTAGAGGCAAACACAGAGTTGAGGCATTCAGCTTTTTCATGTGCGGAGTCAGCTGTGTAGCCGTTTGAGGTAAGGGAGGGGATGGAGGGGGAACAAACACCAGAAACGGATTTGACCAGACGCCACCAGGATTTGGAAGAGGGAGACAGATAAGAGAGTTCGGTCTTGAGAACGGAGAGATATTGTTTCCTGGCTCTCCTGAGGGTGGACACACACTTGTTTCGGGCTTTGTGAAAGGAAATGAGATTTCCTTCCGTTGGATTTGCTTTCCAGTAGACAAAGGCAAGTTGTTTCTGGGCAACAGCTTCACCACAAGATTCCGTGTACCATGGACGGGAGGAAGGGTATGACAACTGAAGACGAGATGGGATAAATCTGTGCATGAGAGAGAGCAATTTACTTTGGAAGAATTCCCAGGATGAGTTGATGTCAGAGGTGGTAGAGATGGGAGACCAGTCCAGATGATTGATGGCTGCTTGAAGACCGTGCCAGTTGGCCTGAGTGAAATGCCAGACTCGTCGACGCTGAGCAGGCTCCCTGAGGATGGTCAGAGAGATGTCCACTTTAACAAGGACATGATCAGATGATCCGATTGGAGCAGAAGAAGAGCAGCAGACATTTTCAGGGAAGTTAGTCATAACCAAGTCCAGAAGAGAAGATGTTCTGTTGACTGAGATCCGTGTCGGGAAATTGACAGATTGTGTCAGTCCCAGTGAGTCGCAGAAGTCCTTTGCTGAGGAGCCATGGCTGGTGAGAGAGGTACCCACACCCAGCCAACTGGCATGATGACAGTTGAAATCACCACATATGAGGAAGAGAGAGTTGGGATGAGTAGATAGAAGTTGGTCCATATTATCAGACAGCGAGATGTAGATGGAGTCATCACTGTTTGGTGGACGGTACAAGACACATATGAACAAGAGGTGGGAGCGAAGGGGAAGCCGTAGCCAGAGGTATTCCTGGGGGTGAGGTGGAGAGAGTGCAGTGCAGGGCGAGTGAGGAAGAGTGTTTTTGATAAAGATAGCAACTCCACCTCCAGGACGAGGCTCAGGTCTATCATACCGGAGGAGGTAGTAGCCCGGGAGAGATACTAAGGAATCAGAGACATCATAAAGGAGGAAAGTTTCTGTTGAGCAGATCATGTCTGGTTTGACAGAAGCAACCTGTATGGAGAGATCAGTTAAGTTTGAACGAAGGCCCCGGATGTTTGAGGTCCATACCGTTAATGAAGAGGAAGGGGGAGCATCAGATACAGAACAGGGGGGAGGAGGGGTAGGGTAAGATGTGGAAGAGGTGGAAGAGGTAGGGAGAGCTGTTGAAGGTGTGTCAGAGATTTCAGAATAGCTCGGAGAAAGGGAAGGATGGGGCGGACAAAAGGTTTGATGGTGATTGGGTGAGGCACAATGAGGTGTTATTTGAGGAGGGGGAAGAGCGAGGCAGAAGGTTGGGGGAGATGGAGGTGAGAGTTGGAAGGGGGAAGAAGCGGGGAGGACGCTTTGAGGAGGGGGAGTGAGAGGGGGGAAATTGAGAAGCAATGAGGGTGGGGAGATTTGAAGGGGAGGGGTGAGGGGGGAGTTTGGGAGGGAAGGGACGAGGGGAGGGATTTGAAAGGGATGGGATATGGGGGAGATTTGGAGGGGAGGGGTGAGGGAGGAGTCTAGGAGGGGAGGGGCGAGGGGTTCCCAAATCCCTGGTTTGGGATTAACTGGACAGAAGGGTGAAAGCAAAGCAACCTACAAGTGCAACACATTTGTGGAAACTTCTGCAACAGTGTTGGGAAGAACTTCCCGAACAATATTTGATTTCCATTGTAGAAAGAATGCCACGAGTGTGTTCGGCGGTTATATCTGGAAAAGGTGGCTACTTTGCTGAGTCAAAAATTTAAATTAAATTTTGTTAAACAAAATGATTCTATGATTTCTTTTTTATCTCCAATTGTTTATTTGTTCTATGCTTAATTTCAGAGTACATTGAGACAAAGCCTGGCGCTGGCTTAGCGGTTAGGGTGCCGGCTTGGTATCCTAGGATCCTGGGTTTGAATCCCAGTCGATCGCTGAATTAACGCCAGGGGGGTTGACTCAGCCTGTCATCCTTCCGGGGTCGGCAAATTGAGTACCAGCTTGCTGGGATGAATGATCACGGTGTGTACCCCAATTTAGAATAGGTACACCGTATCCCTGCGCATCGTAAGAGCGTGACCAAGGGTTGGCGTCAGGAAGGGCATCCGGCTATAAAAACATTGCCTCAAATAGGGAACCATGATTGTCATGGGGCCCGCAAGGCTAGCGGGGAAAAATGGCCTTAAAACGATCATTCATTCATTCATTGAGACGTTAAACTGCGTAAATTTCAATAAAAACTGGAAAAATTTAGGTGTTCTAAAATTTTTGACCGGCAGTGTATATGTATATATTTGCGTCGCTTACTCCTCAGTCACATTTGCTCTACGGCTAGGATACGGCGGCCGTACCCCCCTTAAATTGACAGAAACGTGCGGCGGCCGCAGAGTTTCTGAGGTGGCCTCAGGGTGGCCCTAGGGCGTATGGCTGTCTTTTGCAGGCCGTAGGGGTCGCTGTGGAATTATAGCGCGGAGTTATAACTTTTTTCATTTCTAGGTTGGCCGTAGCAATTCAACATGACAATTTTTTTTAATTAATTTATTTATTTACAAGATCGAGGCTCGTGAAAGAGCTAACATTAATCACACAAAAAGACAAACCGACACACAAAACACAAAAAACAAGGGGAGTGGCAGAAAAGATGGGGAGAGAGGGGGAAGGACACAAACACAACATTTGAGAGCAGGGACATCAGGAGGACTTGGGGGGAGGTGGGAGAGGAAAAAAACATATGAACACTGTAAGGACTCTGGGGTGAATTACTGGGGGTAGAAAAGATCAAGGTTTTCGATGGGGGAAGATAAGAGATGGTGGTGAACAGCTGTTTTAAAGACCTGGAGGGAGGAGTGGGATTGAAGGGAGTGGGGGAGTTTGTTCCAGAGGCGGGAGAAAAGGGGAATGAAAGAGTGAAGGTGAGCAGAGAGCCTAGACTTTGGCAGTTTAACCATAAGAGGGTTGCAGGCAGATCTTGTGCGACCTGAAGGAATATTGGGGGGACAGAGCACAGAGAGAGCTGGGGGAGCAAGGCCGGAGAGGAGTCGGTAGAAGACAGAAAGACCACCAACCTGCCTGCGGTGAGTGAGTGAAAGGCCCTCGGAGTTGACTACATCGCAGGAGATTCCAATGATTCTGAAAGCTTTGGCCTCAACAGCGTGAAGCCGAGCAAGGTGTGAGGCAGGAGCACCAGCCCAGAGGGGGGAACAGTATTCCATTGAGCTGCGGATGAAAGCCTTGTATGTGGTGAGGAGCTCAGGTGTGCCAAGGAAGGACTTCGCACGACGGAGGATGCCCAGTCGGCGACTGGCTTTGGAGGCCAGCTTGGAAATGTGGTTTTCCCAAGAAAGATCATGGCAGATAGTGAGACCCAAAAGCTTGAGCCACAGAACTTCTTGGAGAGGATTGTTGAGAAAGTAGATGGGAGGGTTGTCCAGTCGGTCCTTTCGGAGAGACATTGTAAGAGTGTGAGATTTGTCAGGATTGAAAGACATGTTCCACTTGTTTGACCAGTCTGTGATTTTGTCCAGGTCTGCAGAGAGTGAGGAGGCTGCAGACTGCCGATCTGAGGGATGAGGAATGGAGCGGCAGATAGTGGAGTCATCAGCAAAGAGATAGAGAGGATTTTCCAGAGAGTCGGAGAGGTCATTGATGAAGACCAGAAATAGCACAGGGCCCAGAACACTACCTTGGGGAACTCCAGCCAGAACAGGAAGGGAAGATGAGAGAAATCCATTCAAGGCCACACGTTGCCTACGACCAGAGAGGAAATCCGCAAGCCATGAGTGGAGATTTCCCTGAATACCATAGGAGGTGAGTTTGGTGAGCAGAGCTGGGTGCCAGACCGTATCGAAGGCACGTGATATGTCAAGTGAGACAGCTCTGATTTCCTGTTTGGCATTGAGGACCTCCATCCATTGTTGAGACAGCAGAAGCAACATGTCCAGAGTAGAATGACCTTGTCTGAATCCAAATTGATGATCAGAGATCAGGCCATTGGAGAAGAGGAAGGATTTGATATCTGAAGCAATGATGGATTCCATGACTTTGCTGATAATTGGGAGCAGGCTGATTGGTCTGTAGTTGCAAGGATCTGTTTTTGCACCTTTTTTGTGTAAAGCGGTAATGTTTGCTGATTTCCAAGATGCTGGCAGATGACCTTGAGCAAAAGAGAAGGTGAAAAGAACAGAGGGAAGGTGGGATAGAGCGGCAGAGCAGGATTTTAGGACCCGAGGGCTGATGCCATCTGGTCCAGTTGCAGAATCAGAGTCGAGGTTTGATAAAAACTTCTCCACCTTGTCAGGAGAGAAGGACACAGAGTCCAGGAGCAGTTGGGTTCGACTGGGAAAGGTGGGAACAGAGAGAGATGGGTTTGGGACACAAGATTTTGAGGCAAACACAGAGTTGAGGCATTCGGCTTTGTCACGTGTGGTGTCAACTGTGTAGCCATTTGAGGTAAGGGAGGGGATGGAGGGGGAACAAACACCAGAAACGGATTTGACCAGACGCCACCAGGATTTGGAGGAAGGAGACAGGTTTGAGAGTTCAATCTTGAGTGTGGAGAGATAGTGCTTCCTGGCACTCTTGAGGGTAGAAACACACTTGTTTCGAGCTTGGTGGAAGGAACTGAGATTGCCTTCAGTTGGATTTGCCTTCCAAGACCCAAAGGCAAGTTGTTTCAGGGCAACTGCCTCACCACAAGATTCAGTGTACCATGGACGGGAGGAAGGGTAAGACAACTGAAGACGAGATGGGATAAATCTGTGCATGAGAGAGAGCAGTTTGCTTTGGAAGAATTCCCAGGAAGAATTGATGTCAGAGGCATTAGAGATGGGAGACCAGTCCAGTTGATTGATGGCTGCTTGCAGACCGTGCCAGTCGGCCTGAGTGAAATGCCAGACTCGTCGGCGCTGAGGAGGCTCTCTGAGAATGGCCAGTGAGATGTCCATTTTAACAAGCACATGATCAGAAGAACCGATTGGAGCAGAAGAAGAGCAGCAGACATTTGCAGGGAAGTTAGTCATAACCAAGTCCAGAAGAGAAGATACTCCATTGACTGAGATCCGGTCGGGAAATTGACAGATTGTGTCAGTCCCAATGAGTCGCAGAAGTCCTTTGCTGAGGTGCCATGGCTGGTGAGAGATGAACCCACACCCAGCCAGCTGGCATGATGACAGTTGAAGTTGCCACATATGAGGAAGAGAGAGTTTGGATGAGTTGATAGAAGTTGGTCCATGTTGTCCGACAGAGAAATGTAAATGGAGTCATAACTGTTTGGAGGACGGTACAGAACACATATGAACAAAAGGTGGGAGCGGATAGGAAGCCGTAGCCAGAGGTACTCCTGTGGGTGAGGTGGAGAGAGGGCAGTGCAGGGAGAGTGAGGAAGAGAGTTTTTGATAAAGATAGCCACCCCACCACCAGGACGAGGATCAGGTCTATCGTACCGGAGGAGGGAGTAACCAGGAAGAGATATTAAGGAATCAGAGACATCTTGAAGGAGGAAAGTTTCTGTTAAGCAGATCAAGTCTGGATTTTCAGAAGCAACCTGAATGGAGAGATCAATCAGGTTTGAGCGAAGGCCCCGGATGTTTGAGGTCCATACCGTTAGTGAGGAGAGGGGGGGGGAGCATCGGGTGCAGGACAGGGGAGGGGAGGGGTAGGGTCAGATGAAGGGTGAGAGGGGGATGTAGGAAGAGCAGTTGATAGTGTGTCAGAGATTACAGAAGAGTTACAAGAAAGGGAAGGATGAGGAGGACGAAAGGTTTGATGGTGATGGAATGAGGCACAGTGAGAGTTTGTTTGAGGGGGGGGCAGAGGAAAGTAGAAGGTTGGGGGAGGTGGAGGTATGACATAGGAGGGAGAGGAAGTGGGGAGGAGGCAGCTTTGAGAAGGAGGTGGGAGGAGGGAGAATTTGGGAGGGATGGTTGGGGGGGAGATTTGAAGGGGAGGGGCAAGGGGGGAGTTTAGAAAGTGGATGATCAATGAAAGATGAACATATATAACAAATTGGGTTTGTTGTGATTTTCAAGTTAGTGATTCGTTTAAGAATGATGGAGGAGGGATGGAATGAATGAGAATTTAGAGCATGGAGTGATTTGGAATCATAAGAGATTGAATATTTTTTTGAAATGGCATGAGTTGAAGAGGAAATTGAAAGGAGCCTTTTAAATAAGAAGAAAAACAGCGTGTTGTAATAAACCACTGAATAAAACACTGAAGGGGATAGTTGAAACATATTTAAACAGAACTGTGAAGAACAATCTTATATTCACAAAAATACCAATGGGGAGAGGAAGCCTAGAGCGACGACCACGAGTCACTTGAACAGGGCAAAAGGTGGAAGGCAAGGAGAAAATGGGGGCGGGGTGAGATAGCGCACGTGGGCAGAGGCAAAAGCACACGAGGAAAAAGGGAAATAAAAGTTTTTTTTTTGTTTGTTTTTTTGTTTGTTTTTGGGGGGTGGGGGGGTGTGGGGGTTACAACGTTAGACAAATAGTAGATGTTTGGTGAAGCTTGGTGGAGAAGGGGAAATCAAAAAAGCTAGCAAAACAGCGAAGGAAGGAACAACCTTCGACGGGGGAAGCCTGAGGCTGCAAGGCCTTGCTCGCGACGCGGCAAACAAACGATTAATTTATGAAAGATAAACATCGAGAAACTTCCAAGGGGGACACTATAAGTTCACACACCGAACGATAAATACAGTTTCGACAAAATACAATTGTGAACAGACTTAACTTTGAAAAACGTGGAGACCGTGTGGACCGTCGAAAACTCCTGCCACCATCTCCAAGATCTCGCGAGATCTGAATTCTCGCTAATTCGCTAATTTCGCTAATTCGCCGTAGTCATGACGTAGATGTGTTCCACGTCGACCGTACGTAGGGCGTACGGTGGGCTTGCGTTATTCGTGCGGCTGCCGTAGGCTCTTATCAATGAAAAATGAATTTTGCCAACCCCCAAAAAATTACGGCGGCCGCTCGTTCGCCTTAGGGCCCCCCTGCGGTCGCCTTGCGGGCACCTTGAGGCTACCTTGCGTCTGCCTTGAAAATTATATGGCCGCCGCAGGGACGCCCTAAGGTCACCGTGCGACATCAAATCAAAGACCGTATGGCACCCCCACGTTTTCGGTCTCCACAATTTCTAAATACCCCGTGCGGCTACCTGAAAAATAAAAACATATGTGACTGCTACATTGTGTGACCGTGGAAATACTGCGGCCGCCCTATAATTGCTAGTGGCCGTAGATTTTTTAGACCCTACGGCCGCCGAGCCAAATGTGACTGAAGCATTAACGTCCTCGATACATTCTTGGAAACGTGACGTTAACCGAATTGGACGTTGTCCGAACATCACATTGTTAACTTTGATTTATACTTACGTGTATGTGGAATATTGCAGTGTACTTGTACGGTACAATATTGCCGAAACTCCCTAGATAACCTGCACAACTAATGAAACACAGAGGTTAAGAAGGCCAATAAAATAACATAATGTCTACATTAGCTAATATATTGGAGTAAAAAAATACAGGTATAATATACATGCTGTAAAACAGGTACAGTTCTGTATAGTGAAGTAAAATTAAACAGTAGACTGTTCACTGATTGAGAGGTAGATGCAGTTACGTATCCTTAAATCTGATGGACTTTTCTTATTTCTATATACGTGAAGGGCCTGGCTGAGGTTCGTCGTGGGGAGGAGTTTGTTTTTCTCATCATCCTCCGTTGCAGAAATAGCCATTGCAAAGGTCCACCTGAGATAGTAGGACTTGAAAGCTGCAATTGCCCCTTGATCCAGAGACTGAATCAAAGACCGCCCTGACACAGACGAAGGATTCCCCAATCGCCCTTAGGATATTGGTGCATACGTCCCGTACCTGGCGGACGCGCTCTCACCTGCTCGTCAAACCTATCGTCATTAAAGCGATTCCATCTCCGCGATCTGAGCAAAATATCCTAAGACCCATGTTATACAGATTCCATCTCCGCAAAAGACCCCTGTTATACAGTTTGAAAACGTTTTATTTCGTAAGTAAGGAAATCAAATTAAAAGTACTGGACACTACAATAGCCAAAAAACATAAACCAGTAGCATAGGCATTTCTTATATCTATCAAAACATATTTTGGATATACTGTATAGTTACTGTACTGTATCATCATACGCCTGGCAGCACAATCTATTTTGTTTAAGAACACGTGATGCATGCGTGAGCGTGCCCGCTCTGAGGCCACTTACGTCCACCACGTCACGTTGTCTGAACAGGGTTTTTCAATCCATTATTTTCTTATTATTTTTATGGGCCACGGGACGTATAAGCAATCGGACGTTGTTCGGACGGACGTTAAGCGGCGCATGACTGTATATATACAGTCACGTGAAAAAGTAAGTACACCCCATGTAAAGTTTTGACTTTTTCAACATATTTCAACATCCAGCTATTTGATCTTCATTTCAACAATATTGAACCGATAAAGGTGATATAATATAACAAATATCATGAAACATTTACATTTTGTAGTCCATTGTATAATTGAAATAAACATCAATGCAAATTTCGCATGTGGAAAAAGTAAGTACACCCCTACATTTATCACTACTTCAAATACCTAAAATTAGAATCAGGTGCACCAGCTCAGGTGCAAATGATTAGAACATCGTCAGAGAGGATCTTGGAGGAACCTGTCTTATTTAAACCTCAGACATTTCGTTTGGTTTGCTCTTTGTTGTTGAACTGTGCGGCGTCACCATGCCCAGATCAAAGGAGCTCTCTGAGGCCTTCAGAAAGAAGGTTATGGATGCGTACGAGTCTGGGAAGGGATTTAAAAAGATCTCCAAACAATTTGAAATCAATCATTCGACTGTCCGGAAGATCATCCACAAGTGAAGAAGATTCCAAACAACTGCCAAATTGTTCAGGCCAGGCTGCCTCAGCAAGTTCAGCCCGAGAGCAGACCACAAGATGCTGAAATAAGTCTCTAAGAACCCCAGAATGTCATCACGGGACCTACAGGTCGCTCTTGCCACTGTTGATGTCAAAGTGCACGAGTCTACCATTAGAAAGAGGCTGCACAAATTTGATCTACATGGGAGGTGTGCCAGGAGGAAACCTTTGCCGTCCAGAAAGAACATCAGGGCAAGACTAAAGTTTGCCAACGAACACCGAGGCAAAGACCAGCACTTCTGGAACT
The DNA here is from genome assembly GCF_964187855.1 of Myxine glutinosa. Classification (NCBI taxonomy): domain Eukaryota; kingdom Metazoa; phylum Chordata; class Myxini; order Myxiniformes; family Myxinidae; genus Myxine; species Myxine glutinosa. The sequence goes on from NW_027617812.1 coordinate 79,113, forward strand.
ATGTGCTCTGGACAGATGAGTCAAAGGTAGAGCTATTTGGCCACAGTACCAGAAGACATGTTTGGCGAAACCCAAAGACAGCATTTGACCACAAGAACCTGATACCAACTGTAAAGCATGGTGGTGGAAATATTATGGTTTGGGGCAGCTTTGCTGCATCAGGGCCTGTGCAGCTCACCATCATAGAATCCACTATGAATTCTTCATTGTCCCAGAGGGTGCTTGAGGATAATGTGAGGCCATCTGTCGGAAAGTTGAAGCTCAACCGAAGGTGGACCTTGCAACATGACAATGACCCTAAACATACCAGTAAATCCACCAAGGAATGGCTGAAAAGAAAGAAATGGAGGGTTCTGGAATGGCCAAATCAAAGCCCGGATCTACATCCCATCGAGATGTTGTGGGGGGATTTGAAACGAGCTGTGCAAGCAAGAAACCCCTTAAACATCGCACAGCTGAAAGAATTCTGCATGGAGGAGTGGGCAAAAATTTCTCCCAGTCGATGTCAGAGACTGGTAGACAGTTATAAGAAACGTCTACTTGAGGTTGTTTCTGCCAAAGGGGGCAATACCACCTATTAGAGCCAAGGGTGTACTGACTTTTTCCACATGCGAAATTTGCATTTATGTTTATTTAAATTACTAGGGCGTGCCCGCACGTACGTGCTTGCCCGTACGTGCTTGCCCGTACGTGCGTGCAAAAAAACATGCGTGCAAACAACAACAACAAAAAAAAACTTTGAAACCACGTGGCAGTAACGACCACAGAACCCCCCCCTCTATTTACATGAAATGGTTTGGTCCATTCGCAAAGCCAAAGCGAACGGCTTGCGAGTACGGTGACCATACCTTGGGAACCACTTGTCCGATTAATTTCAAACCTTGAAAAGGCACATCCTCGGGTCCCCAGCAATATACCTGGCAAGTTTCAAGTATATCGGACCGGTAGTTGTCGAGAAACAGCGGTCGCATACAGACAGACACACAGAGATTACTGGAATTATATAGAGATACAATGTACTACAAAATGTAAATGTTTCATGATATTTGTTATGTTATATCACCTTTATCTATCAATATTGTTGAAATGAAGATCAAATAGCTGTATGTTGAAATATGTTGGAAAAAGTAAAAACTTTACATGGGGTGTACTTACTTTTTCACGTGACTATATATATATATAGCATGATGTGTCCAAAAGTTGTGGACAGATTGTGACAAAACTTGGTGGATGAGTTGGTGAGGTGATGAGAACAAGCCGAGTCGATTTTGGTTCAGATCCAGATCCAGATCTGGCGTATCAGTGGAATACAAAACATAAACTGTTCAGCCTGGTGGAGGTATGCTCTCCAACGAGTGCTGTTCCAGTATAATTCATGCTGTGATGTTTATTTTAACTTATCAATTTCTGTTTTTCTCCAGCCTGCAAATGTACTTTTCAGTGATCAGGACGAAGTGAAGTTGATTAATTTTGGGTTGGCAAGGTCCTTCACACCAGGTCAGAAGTTGTCTTCCATCTGTGGGACGAAATATTTCATGGCTCCAGAGATATTTACATTCAAGGGGTATGAAGCCCCACATGCTGATATCTGGTCACTTGGTATCACAATGAGCATGCTGTTGACGGGTATTGAGGTAAGCATTGGTTCTCATGGTTTCACCATCTCTGTCACAGCCTTTGTTGTCATTGTCTTGATTATTGTGTTCGAGTTTTCTTTTTCAATGTAACCAATCAAATCGTTGTTTTCAAACAGGCAATACCCCTGACATAGTTTCAAACATAGGGTAAGTTTCATCAGAATTGCATGTGTAGCAGGGTGGCCCTTAAACGGGCTGAAAATTTTAAAATGTTAATTTGAATGTTCTCATGGCCTAAATGTGATCCATTTGGGATAGAAACACTGCAGTCAAAATGTCATACAAGTCTGTTTATATTTAGAGGTAGTCCAGGCACCTTCAGGAATCAACATTTTATACACAGGCACCTTCAATGTAGAGAGAGCACACAACAAAACATACTTCTGTACAAATACACTTCTTAAAGTTCTTTTCATTTCTGATTCTATTTGACATTCCTGATGTTATTATATTCCATCTTTGTGAAAGACTCCATCTCCATCTTTATCATCATCATCATCATCATATCGTCTCCATCATCTCCATCATGAATTACTCCATCTTTGTGAAACGGCTTGGTTCACTACCATGGGCCGTGAGTGCTTTACTCCATCTTTGTGCAATGGCTTCGTTCACAACCACGGGCCCTACACCGACTTCATTTAAGCCAGGATAATGCTACCAATGAAGAACTACTTCAGTCCTTGAAGTACGTGCGCCCGGGCAGAGGACTTGAGGCAAACTTTCCGATTTTCGACAAGTGTGAGGTGAACGGGTTGAATGAGCACCCGCTGTTCACCTTCCTGAAGGAACACCTGCCGCTGCCCAGTGACAACCCAACATCGTTCATGTCCGACTGCAAGTCCATCATCTGGAGTTCCGTCCAACGATCGGACGTCGCGTGGAATTTTGAGAAGTTCCTGATCGCGCTGAATGGGGAGCCATTCTGCTGCCACAGCAAATTCCTTCAAACCATGAAAATTTTCAAACCGTGAGCCAGACATCTGCAAGCTTCTCGGCCGGTAGTGAATGAATCCACCTGCCAGTGCTGATACAACAACACAACAACAACATGCATTTTAAAGGCCATTTTCCCTGCTAGAGCAGGGGTTAGCCTTGCGGTCCCCATGATTCTCCATTTTGCCCTATTTTCTGCATCTCTCATTGTTAACCCCCTTGCCCGCATTTCTTCTTCCACCATCTTTAGCCAAGCCTTTCTCGGTCTTCCCCGTCTTCTACTTCCTTCTACATTCATTTCCATCACTCTTCTCAACCAGGCACTTTCATCCTTCCTCAACACATGACCAAACCATCTCAACCTGTTCCACTTCACAGCATCAATCACAGGCTCTATTCCCATCGTCTTTCGCAATTCATCATTTGTCTTCCTCTCTCTCAACGATACTCTGCACATCCGTCGAACCATTCGCATTTCTACCCTTTCCAACCTTCGTTGCTGCTCTACGTTCATTACCCATGTCTCGCTCCCATAAATCATAACACTTCTCACACATGCAGCATACACCTTTCCCTTCAGCTTCAACGACACTCCCCTCATCATCAGCACGCCACTCAATTCCCGAAACTTCTTCCATGAACATCTCACTCGAGCAACCGTTGCCGAGTCTGATCCACCTTCTCCATTCAGCATGTCTCCGAGGTAGCAAAATGTTTTCACACCTTCCAGCTTCACGCCGTCTCCAAGATCCAACTCAACATTTCCTCCATCTGCAGCTCCCTCTGTGCACACCTTACATTTGAATGTAGCTGCCACACTGGTTAATGACCCTCTCAGCCCACTACATTTTTGATGAACCCACTCAGCGCACATTGTACACTGAATGGAGTTCACTCCGACACCCTTCCTACACACAGCACAGGGCCACGTCCCAGTTCTTTCCACCTCACCACATGCTTTACCACTTGCCATCACCTTCGTCTTTCCGATATTCACCTTCAGACCTTTTGTCTCCATACATTCCTTCCACGTGTTCATCTTTTCCTTCAGTCCATCCATACTTTCCGCAATCAACACCAGATCATCTGCATACAACAACTCCCACGGTAAACCCTCCTTTACGTTCTGAGCCAGCACCTCCATCACAGCTACAAATAGTAGTGGACTTAGTACCGACCCCTGATGCACTCCCACCTTCACCTCAAACTCACCACTGTTCCCGTCCTTCGTCCTTACAGCTGTGCGCGCTCTTTTGTAGTGCCATCACTACTCTGATCAACCATTCCTCCACTCCTAACTTCCTCAATGCCCATGTCAATACTTTGCGTGGAACCCGATCGAATGCTTTTTCCAGATCAACAAACCCAAGAAACAACTTCTTCCTCTTCTCCATGTACTTCCCCTGCAACTGCCTCACAATGAAAAGCGCATCTGTCGTTCCTCTTCCTGGCATGAATCCAAACTGCATTTCGTCGATCTTCACTTTCTTCCTTATCCTCCTCTCCAACACCCTTTCCAATACCTTCATTCCATGCTCCAATAACTTTATCACTCGGTACGAGCCACACTCCAGAGGGTCACCTTTCCCCTTGTATAGAGGGACGAGGGTACTCAGTTCCCAATCCACTGGAATGCGGCCTTCTTTCACCACCAGATTACAGATCTCTGTCATTCTCTTCACACCCCAACTTCCTGCTGCCTTCAACATATCTCCCACAACTCCCGTCGGCCCTCCCGCTTTTCTACTGTTCATTGCTTTTATCGCTTCCTCAACTTCCTTCTCAGTTATCTTCTCTGCCGGTCCTAAAACTGGGTTACTCTCTACATTGCCATCCCATTCATTCTCTGTATTCAACAGCATTTCCATATATCTTTTTCATCTTCCTTTAATTCCATCTGGGTCGACAACGATTTGTCCCACTTCATCCTTCAAGCAACTCACCCCCATCACATCACACCTCTCTTTCGCTATCTGCTTTGCAATCCTGAATACTGCTTTCTGACCCTCTTCCGAATCCAAGCGTTCTCCGAACATTTTCCTACATGCCTCCTGCGCCTTTGCTACCTCTTTCTTTGCAGCCTTCCTGGCTGCCTTATAACTTTCATGCTCTGCTGTTTCTGCTCCCGTACCCTTCGCCTTCTGCCACTCCTTGAACTTCTTCCTCTTCTCGTCAAACCTCTTTCCAACTTCATCATCCCACCACCATGTTTCTGAGTGCCTCGGTGGTCCTTTTGTCCATCCACATACCTCACCAACGGCTCCCAACAGACTAGGTTTCATTGACATCCAACCACTTTCAAGCTCAACCACATCATCCTCGACCCTACTCAGCCTCTCTTTTAATGCCTCCCTTACTGTCACCTCTTTCAACCTCCACACCTTCATTCTCGGTTGGTACTTCACCTGCCGAGCTCTCCTCGCACCTTTCACCCTTACGTCGCAGACAACCAAGTGGTGCTGTGAAACAGCCTCCTCCCCCGGGATCACCCTTGTGTCCCGGAGGTGCCCCCTATCTCGCCTACGCACCATCAGGTAGTCAACGGTTGTCGTCGACCCACCTGACGTGTATGTAACAAGCTGGGAAGTATTACAAATCAACAATTGCTGATCAACAATTGCTGAAAGTGCTGATACCGTAACAATTTCATTTAACTCACTGGATTGTGACTTAAGATTTGTGCAGAATTTATTTGTTTTCTTGTCCCAAGATTTACGTGTCCCAGTGTGTACCCTGGTTTAGAATAGGTACACCGTATCCCTGCGTGTCGTAAGAGGCGACGAAGAGGGTTGGCGTCAGGATGGGCATCCGCCCATAAAAACATTGCCTCAAAAAGAGAACCAGGACAATTACAACTACATATGGGCAGGGTACAGGCCGAAGTGGAGATCGGTTTCTGAGGTTTGGGACATGGAATGTAGGGACAATGACAGGGAGATCAGGAGAAGTGGTGGAAGTATTGATCAGAAGAAGAGTGGACATATGTTGTGTGCAAGAGACGAGATGGAAGGGAAGTGGTGTGAGAATGGTGAAGGGTAGGCAGGGACAGAAATACAAGTTTGTATGGCAAGGGTACCCGGAGGGTGTGAATGGTGTTGGTGTCCTCTTTTCTGAGAAGTTTGTAGACAGTGTGGTGAGTGTGACAAGAGTGAGTGATAGGTTGATGATGGTGAAAATGATGATTGGAAAGCTCTTGGTGAACGTCATCTCGGGATATGCTCCGCAGGTTGGTCGGAGCGATGAAGAGAAGGACAAGTTCTGGTGTGCGATAGAGAAGCTGATGGAAAACGTGAAAGATGAGGAAGTTGTTGTGGTAGGAGGAGACCTAAATGGACATGTGGGAAGGAGTATGGATGGTTTTGAGGGAGTTCATGGGGGTTACGGATATGGTGTGAGAAATGGAGAAGGTGAAAGGATTTTGGAGTTTGCCGATGGAGCTCATTTGTTGATTTGTAACACTCAGTTCCAGAAAGAGGATAATAAGCTCGTTACATGCACGTCAGGTGGGTCGACGACAACCGTTGACTACCTGATGGTGCGTAGGCGAGATAGGGGGCACCTCCGGGGCACAAAGGTGATCCCGGGGGAGGAGGCTGTTTCACAGCACCACTTGGTTGTCTGCGACATAAGGGTGAAAGGTGCGAGGAGAGCTCGGTGGGTGAAGTACCAACCGAGAATGAAGGTGTGGAGGTTGAAAGAGGTGACAGTAAGGGAGGCATTAAAAGAGAGGCTGAGTTGGGTCGAGGATGATGTGGTTGAGCTTTAAAGTGGTTGGATGTCAATGAAAGATAGTCTGTTGGGAGCCGTTGGTGAGGTATGTGGATGGACAAAAGGACCACCGAGGCACTCGGAAACATGGTGGTGGGATGATGAAGTTGGAAAGAGGATTGACGAGAAGAGGAAGACGTTCAAGGAGTGGCAGAAGGCGAAGGGAACGGGAGCAGAAAAAGTAGAGCATGAAAGTTATAAGGCAGCCAAGAAGGCTGCAAAGAAAGAGGTAGGAAAGGCGCAGGAGGCATGTAGGAAAATGTTTGGAGAACGCTTGGATTCAGGAGAGGGTCAGAAAGCAGTATTCAGGATTGCAAAGCAGATAGCAAAAGAGAGGTGTGATGTGATGGGGGTGAGTTGCTTGAAGGATAAAGTGGGACAAATCGTTGTGGACCCAGATGGAATTAAAGGAAGATGGAAAAGATATATGGAAATGCTGTTGAATACAGAGAATGAATGGGATGGCAACATCGAGAGTAACCCAGTTTTAGGACCGGCAAGAAGATAACTGAGAAGAAAGTTGAGGAAGCGATAAAAGCAATGAAGGGTATAAAAGCAGGAGGGCCGACGGGAGTTGTGGGAGATATGTTGAAGGCAGCGGGAAATTTGGGTGTGAAGAGAATGACAGAGATCTGCAATCTGGTGGTGATAGAAGGCCGCATTCCAGTGGATTGGGAACTGAGTTCCCTCGTCCCTCTATACAAGGAGAAAGGTGACCCTCTGGAGTGTGGCTCGTACCGAGCGATAACGTTATTGGAGCATGGAATGAAGGTATTGGAAAGGGTGTTGGAGAGGAGGATAAGGAAGAAGGTGAAGATCGATGAAATGCAGTTTGGATTTATGCCAGGAGGAGGAACGACAGACGCGCTCTTTATTGTGAGGCAGTTGCAGGAGAAGTACATGGAGAAGAGGAAGAAGTTGTTTCTTGGGTTTGTTGATCTGGAGAAAGCATTCGACAGGGTTCCACGCGAAGTATTGACATGGGCATTGAGGAAGTTAGGAGTGGAGGAATGGTTGATGAAAGTAGTGATGGCAATGTATAGAAGAGCGCGCACAGCTGTAAGGACGAAGGACAGGAACAGTGGTGAGTTTGAGGTGAAGGTGGGAGTGCATCAGGGGTCGGTACTAAGTCCATTACTATTTGTAGCTGTGATGGAGGTGCTGGCTCAGAACGTATTGGAGGGTTTACCGTGGGAGTTGTTGTATGCAGATGATTTGGTGTTGATTGCGGAAAGTATGAATGGACTGAAGGAAAACATGAACAAGTGGAAAGAACTGGGAAGTGGCCATTTGCTGTGTGCAGGAAGGGTGTCGGAGTGAACTCCATTCAATGTACAATGTGCGCTGAGTAGGTTCATCAAAAATGCAGTGGTCTGAGAGGGTCATTAGCCAGTGTGGCAGCTACATTCAAGTGTAAGTTGTGCACAGAGGGAGCTACAGATGGAGGAAATGTTGAGTTGGATCTTGGAGACGGCGTGAAGCTGGAAGGTGTGAAAACATTTTGCTACCTCGGAGACATGCTGAATGGAGAAGGTGGATCAGACTCGGCAACGGTTGCCAGAGTGAGATGTGCATGGAAGACGTTTCGGGAACTGAGTGGCGTGCTGATGAGGAGGGGAGTGTCGTTGAAGCTGAAGGGAAAGGTGTATGCTGCATGTGTGAGAAGTGTTATGATTTATGGGAGCGAGACATGGGTAATGAACGTAGAGCAGCAACGAACGCTGGGAAGGGTGGAAATGTGAATGGTTCGGTGGATGTGCGGAGTATCGTTGAGAGAGAGGAAGACAAATGATGAATTGCCAAAGATGATGGGAATAGAGCCTGTGATTGATGCTGTGAAGAGGAACAGGTTGAGATGGTTTGGTCACGTGTTGAGGAAGGATGAAAGTGACTGGTTGAGAAGAGTGATGGAAATGAATGTAGAAGGAAGTAGAGGACGGGGAAGACCGAGAAAGACTTGGCTAAAGATGGTGGAAGAAGAAATGCGGGCAAGGGGGTTAACAAGGAGAGATGCAGAAAATAGGGCAAAATGGAGAAGATTGTCATTGGGACCGCAAGGCTAACCCCCGCTCTAGCAGCGAAAATGGCCTTAAAATGCATGTTGTTCTTTGTGTTGTATGTTATTATATTTCCTGATGTTATTAGTCCCCTACCGGTGTACACCGGAGGGGACTATGGGTTTGCACACCGTCACTCCTTCTGTCCGTCTATCAGTCCGTCAGTCCGTCACGCAAAGAATAGTTTTCCGGACTTTTTTTCTAAACTCCTAATGCTAATGATTTCAAACTTGGCACATGGTTTCCTCATGATAAGTTACAGATCAAGTTCCAACTTCACGACGTTTCGACCATTTTTGACAAAGTTATGGCACTTTGAACTTTGGGAATTCTGATAATTCTGATGCTCCTTAACTCAGTGCCATTTTAAGTTTTAATTTCCTTTAAAAAAGATTTTCTCTGCAATAATAGGACCAATTGAGATCAAATTTTCACCGTTGGGGGGACTCGGTCTGTAGAATATTTTAATGGTAATTATGACGTCACAGGTCATGTGGTTCGGCCGCCATATTGTTTTTCATGAAAACACGAAAACCCCTTTTTCTCTGCAATGGCTGTACAGATCGAGGCCAAACTTTGCAGGCAGAATCGCACACCCATGACGAACAAAAAAGTCAGCGAGCATGACGTCATGCGTCACATGGTTTCAGAGTTATGACGTTTTTAAGCATGAACCTTTAAAACCGAGCCCCTCCCTCATTTTTGATCCAATCAAGGGGAAACTTCACAGATCTGTTCAGCATGTCAATCTACTCAAATGTCCTTTTTGAATTTGCGATAGGGCACGTGGTTTGGCAGATGTCGTTAATTAAACGAAAATATTTTTTAAAAATGGATATCTCTTGTTTATTCTAGAGTTCTCCTCAAGCCGCATCGTGCGCCCTCAGCCTCGTCTCGTGAACGACAACAGCGCGACACAGCGCGTGCTTTCGGGAGGGGCGGAGCCAACCCGAGCAACATATATATACACATCGATCATTGATCGTGAACCGGAAAATATAGTAAATTACTAATATTTAGCGACTCGAAAGGTTCTTTATCAACAACTTATTTTCTCGTGCTTCTGCTGACCTGTCTGCAAGGTGTATAAATCGAAATCCCGAGTGCGAATCACAGGTGAGCCCGTCCTGAGGTAATTATCGATTGGGAACGATTCAGAACCTGTGGGTAAATAACCCTTGGTAATTTACCCAACAGTTTTCCGGACGACAGACTGCCGGTCGGGGACATGTATTGCAGCGCAATACTCAGAATGCTTGTTATATTAGTTTCTCGTCAAGGAAGGTTCTCACCAACATAAGTCATATCATTGCAGCCTGATTTTAGCCAATGTTACTCATCCTTGGTAAGGAGCCGGTTGTAACTTTTCATGAGGGCCACACCTCGTTCAGCGTGGTCATTTGCGACCTTCAACTCCCTGATCTGTTCCACAGCAGCTCTGTAGCCTTCATGGTCACCCCATGTGCTTGGATCCACAGTTGAAAAGTCTGACGAGATGTTCAACTTTTCGAAGAATGTTTTTGTGTGTGGTGACACAAATTCTTCACTTCCCTTCTCACTTAAGGCTTTCATATCAGGCCGTGGCATCTTTGATGGTTCTTCATCGAATGGACGCTCGCCTTTCAGTGCTTCCACCATCAGTTGTTTAGTCGCGATAGGCACTTGTTTGGCGTAGAAGGCCATCCCCACCAGCTCTTCTGACAAGTACCACAGATGGTTCCTCAACTTCTCACTGGTGGCTGTTGAGATTGCACGACTTGCAGTCTTGTGAGAGATCAAGGTCTTCATCAGCAGCAGATCATTCATTGGAGCTTCAGCTGCACTTTGAGCTTTCATCCAGGCTTGCAAATACACTTCAGAAACAAACGGACAAATTTCTCGTTGGTCATTCCTCTCTCGTGCCGTCAGCTTGTACTGTTGGTGGAAAAGCCAGATTTTGAGACTGCAGATGGCCTTCGACATCCATCTTGCATGGTCAATCGCACCAGGAGCACGGAAATGAATGCCATGAGCAGGAACTCCTCCAAGAAACAAAATGGTCAGTTCCAGAAGTTCTTTATAATCATCCCGTGGCTGATTGAGGTCAAGCTGCTTCTTTGCAAAATCGATAACTTCACAGGGAGAATGCGGTCTTTGATAGATTCATCAGAGAGACCAGAGATGACTGCAGTCTGGTCAATAGAGTCCCACTTTGATTGGAATCTCTTAAACAGAAGAACTTCCAGTCCAGTGGTGCTCCCCATGACTGCTTTCAGTGCTGCAGCAAGCAGCAGCTCCATAATGTGGTGACGACATGCAAAGTACAGCAAGTCACGGCCAATTTTTATTTTTTATTTTTTATTTTTAGTGTTACGTGACCTCAATCACATGGCCTCGAGGGGGAAATGTTCAAGGGTGTTGGACTACCTCTAAATATTTATGGATGTAGCTGACATTTGGCCTGGTTGTTGTTTAGGGCAAATGGACCAGTTGTCGAGGGTGAGAGCTTAAGATTTTAAACTTTCAAAAATAAGAGCCACCCTAATTGTGTATTTTCTAAGAAGAAAGCAAACACCTATTTTGCTCCCCCCCTCCCCCCCCCAATCCCCATAGATCCCCAAAGGGGCAGATTTTTTTTAATGCCATGAACAGACGTTGGTACATCGCGGGTGGTGAAGTTTCATCAAAATTGTGTGTGTAGTTTCAGAGAAGAAAGCAAATATCTATTTTGAGGGGTCAAACCTGGACCAACTTTGACCCCCCGTAGAACCTCAAAGTGGCAGATTTTTTTTAAGGCCGTGAAAAAACTTTGGTACATCATGGGTGATTAAGGTTGTGGTCAAGTTTCATTGAAATATTGTGTGTAGTTTCAGAGGAGCAAGCAAATTCCTATTTTGGAGGTGGGGGGTGGGGCGGGGGGGTGGGATCAAACCTGGATCCACTTTGACTCCCGGTAGACCCCCTCAGACACATATTTTTTTTAATGCCGTGAACAAACTTTAGTCACAACACAACAAATATAATTTGTGCCAAATTTGGTCGCAATCCCATCAGCGGTTTCGGAGAAGAAGTTTCGTGTTTACGGATGGACGACGCGCCATCACATAAGCTCCCCCCTGAACCTCGTTCCAGGTGAGCTCCAATTGAGATGGGGTGGAATTTGGGAAGGGGTGGAATTGTTATCCCTGTGTAAATGATAAACAGATGGACACTGAATAGTTTCAGTTGTTTAGTGATAAACACACCCACAGTAAATGAAGCAGGAATCCAACAGAATGAAGAGCAGAGTCTATTTTAATGTTATTCAATTCCCACTGTGTTGTGCCGATTAGGAAATTTTACGATATACCGATAACTGATTAGAAAAAAAATAAATCTGCCGATTATGCTGCCTTTTCCAATGATAAAATAATTAAATAATGACGTAATTTCACACACATGAGTGGAGATCGTGCTGGATCGGTGCCATGCCCAGGTTGACGGTATTTAGTGGCTGTGAATCCATACATTTTAAATCCATTCTCTAATCGATTGGTTCATCGAACAGAACAGCATTCTGTCATTTTAAAACAACAATGAGGTCCCGTGTGAGGTAATGTTCATTCCGATGAAGCAGCATTCACAAGGAAGGAAGGAAGGAAGGAAGAAAGAAAGGTAGAAAGAAAGAAAGTCAGGAAGGAAGGAAGGAGGTGTGCTCATTCGGTAAGTTATTGACGGATATGAAATGAAGCGTTTCCTGCTTGTCTGGTCGTGTGAAAATCAAGTTGAATCCAAAATATGAAAATACAGCACATGGAATTCCAGGGATTCTGTTCTGAAGAATTATTCATTCATTAAATAAATCAATCACCTGTTAACTCAGTGTTATAAATGGTGTTGTCAGTGCACGAGTGGAGGCTACTCACCTGGTGATTTCACAAGGTTAACGTGAGACAAACCAAAACAAGGAAAATTTGGCATCCATGGAACTAGTACCACAGGGTAGGGACTAGGGGGCCAGCACCGCTCCATATGGGGCTCTTTATGGCCCCGTTCAAATGAAAAATGGAGTTGATGAGAGAAAGAATGAATGGTGAAATGCAAGTGATGGGCACTATAATGGACGTGATGAGGGGGGAAATCAAACGTGAGATGGGCGAAGCGAGGGGCAAGGAAATGGCGGCTGTTCGGAATAGGTAAGGGGTGCAGGATCGGTGTCTGGAAAGGGTTGAAGGAGAGCGAGGCCAGACTGGCGGTGGAGATGGGGAACGTGAAGGAGGTGGAAGGACTCATACAGGGGATAGAAGGACTTACGATAGGACAAAATGAATGAAACGAACAGATTAAGAAAAATACCCAGAGGTAAACCAAGGGGAAACTGGGAGCGCGAACAAACTTTGGTACGTCATGGGTGTTGAAGGTTGTGGTAAAGTTTCATCAGAATTGCATGTGTCGTTTCTAAGAAGCCAATACCTATTTGGGGGGTAACCCCCCAGGAGACCCCTCATGGCCCGACTTTTTTTTTAATGCCGTGAGCAAACTTTGGTACGTCATGGGTGTTGAAGGTTGTGGTAAAGTTTTATCGAAATTGTGTGTGGTAGTTTCAGAGAAGAAAGCAAATTCCTATTTTGGGGAATGCCATGCCATTGCATACGTTCCACAGAACGACGTTCCAGGTGAGCTAAAAATTGGGCCCTAAAAGGTGGTGATGGGGGCAGGTTGACCCCTAAAATAGGTATTTGCTTTCTTCTCAGAAACTACACACACAATTCTGATGAAACTTGACCAGAACCTTAATCACCCGTGCTGTACCAAAGTTTGTTCGCGACGTTAAAAAAATTGGGGTCTGAGGATATATGGGGGGTGAGAGTGGGCTTGCCCCCCAAAATATCTATTTTTTTGTTTGTTTGTTTGTTTAAAGTCTTATGATTACGTTTGTATGATTGTACAAGCTGCCCTGAAATTGGTTTAAAATACCATGGTACTGTTTAAAATACATTTAGTCAGTGTGGCATACTGCTTTTTGGACCAGGTGAGCACCCAGGAGTATTGCCCCTATTTTTTAAATATTAATTGTGTGATTTTAAAATTTGTATTAATGATTTTTGGCCTTAAATTTTGTGGAGCTGGAACGAGTCTTATGGTCTCATATGTCAGAATCTGTTTTCCATCTGCGTTTTCGCCATTCGCGGAGGTTTACAGGAAGGTAACCCCCGCGGACGGCGAGGTTTCACTGCACTGTATTACATTATTTAGACTGTTTTAGATTTTGTAACAAATAGATTTGTTGTCTCTACAGGAAATACCAGTCGATATGAACGATTGCAGCTTTGCCTTCAAAAGTCTTTTGAACGGAATGAATTGCATCGAGCCTGCAAGCAGACTCACCATAAAGGTAAGACATGCCAAACCAAACTGTTTTCAGGTGTTTGATTTTCTTGATGAAGCATATTTCACTGTGCTGCACCTGCTGTAGAGCAAAAGGGAATTTCCTGGTGGTATCCATGTTTGTATCCAACATGTAAGTTATTATGTTTTCCAGGAGATAATGAGACATCCTTGGCTGACAACATACTCCTTCGGATGGGTGACAATTGGAAGGTACTGCAGCCCTCTTTTGCATCTGCCATTGTTTTAAGTCAGCATACAGACATCATGATTTATTCCCTTCGATCTATCTTGCATGTTGTTATGTTGGTGGGGGGTAGGCATGACATACCTTAGGAAAGTAGGAATCTGTAGGTTTTAGTATGGACCATGTGATGCGAAGAAGAAGAAGCCATTTCGCTGTACATTAGCAGGGTAAATATTCAGGTTAAAAGTGTTTGCATGTCACCATGAGGAGGGTGGTTTTGTGCTAATTAATTAGAGGGCTTATGGTTAATCCCCAATATGTATTGCCTCCCTGTGATTTTTCCTAATGTTCTTGTAAAACCCACCCGGCCAGGCGATGGGCTCCATTGGCCTACCACACCGCCAGGGCCAACTGAAAGAGCATTTGCTGATCGGCAAAGGGAACCCCGTCATCCAAACATTACTGAACAGAGATTAGACTCCGCCTCCCAACGACTCGTGACAGGGAGGCCACGCCGAGACCTTTGTCATTGGGCGTCAAGCAAGGCTGTGAGGCCCCGCCCCGACGATGATGATTGGTCGTGGCCATGAACTGATGTAATGGGCCGTCGGTGATTGGACAGAGTGTGACGTCAGAGGTGGAACATTTGATAGCTAGGAGAGCAAAAAGCAGCCGTCTCGCCATCTTGGTTCCTCTTCTGATCCTGGGATTCAAAGCGGATGGTTGTGTTTGCCGCTCTCCTTTTTCTGGCTTGGTCGCGGGCAGTGGCGCATCTTTGGCTAGTGTGTGCTTGTGGGGAAGAGACTGAACAAGAGAGGTTTGGGGCAGTCTGCATCATGAGAAGTACCTCACATTGGGACGTCAAGGAGCGTGACTCTGTGCCATTTGTTGGTGCGCTTCCCATGCGGTGGTTTGGAAGCGATGAACGCCAACCCCCCTCGTTGAGACCAGAGTTACGTGCCGGCAGGCAGGAACATCATTTATTTTTATATAATCTTTCCCCTTGTTTGTATGCGAGTCTGATTGGAGATGTCTCAATTCGGAATTATAGTTTTTACCTCGCCTTTCATTTTTGTCTCTTGCATTTATTTTCATAAAATCCTTTATTTTTGTATTTCATTCTTGTATTGTGGATTTTGCTTGTCCCATATTTGAGCTTGTGTGTTCGGATTAACCCAGTGCCGGCTGTCCGATCAGATGAGGCTTCGGGCCTTGCCCGCGTGCGCCAAAGACAATTCTGCCAAGGTTCGAAGTGCACCTCGGAGTTAAAGCTCGTTTCGGTCATTCGTCAGCCAGGGGTCCTAACCCCAGGGACACGACAATATCATTGTCTTCTATTTCACATAGATTGATAATAGGCATGTATTCTACAGCTCTTGTGGCCTATTTGTCCTTGTTCAGCTGTCCCAATTTTATTCTGCATTTTTGCTTAATTGTCTTGATGACGTCACCTCTTCTGATGTGCCTGTGCACATGAGTGAAACCCCTTCCGTATAGCATGGAGCTCTGTAGTTTTATTTGAGGTATTTTTGTAGATGTTAGCCAGGTACAAAAGTTTGCAAGCGAGTTACCGTGCTAAGATGTCCGCCAGGCAGAAGAATATCTGTCTACATCGGTAAATACAGAAATGGCGTCCATTTTTGGATTTTTCCAGCGCTGTTCCATCCTATGAACTTCATGGGAAATGCCGGTGCCATCTTTACATTGCATGAAGAAAGACGTGATTCTGCTGCACACAAATACAAAACCCGATAATGGCTGCTGGTTACAGTGAAGTTTGTGACCATTCTGACACGAGACCAATAAATCTTAACAATTAGCCTTGACGCAGGAGGAAGCCATTTTGCCCATCACGCCTGTGCTGCACCGTGACCACACTAAATAAATCCATCAGGCTCTCGACTGATTGATTCCAGGAAGCTCCTTCAGTATGTGACACGCGAGTTTAAAAGGGTCGTGAAAGCTCTGGTTTTGCATCACGAGCGAAGGTGATTCCGGTAAACCGCTCCACGACGTGATGCATGACACCCCCAGTGTGTGTGTGTGTGTGTGTGTGTGTGTGTGTGTGTGTCTGTCTGTGTGTGTGTGTGTGTCTGTGTGTGTGTGCGGGGTGAGGGGGGTGGGGGGGGGGGGGGGGGAGGGCGGTGTTTTTTGTTCAGTTGTCTTGTTGATGACATCACCTATTGTGATGTACCTGTGCATTTCATGATGCCCAGCACAAAGCAAGCCCGTAACTGTTCTCAGCTCTGTTATTCATCCTCTTTATTCTCAATACTCTCACAATTCTCTTTGTTGTGGAAATATGTGATTACCTTCCATCCCTTTTGGTTTGTGGTCAAGGGTAATGCCTTGGATCATTTCATAGATGGTAATTGAACAGCATCATTGGCATCATCATTTAAATTCATGACTTCATTTCCCCCTGCCCCTTGTCCTCCATGTCTTCTCTAAACAACCTCACGTATCTGTGGTTTTGTTATTTCATATCATAGCCTTATTTATGTGTGTTTTGTAATACCACAATAAGTTGTTGCAGCCTTTAACTGTGACGTCATCAACTTCAATGTGCAAGGTGGCCTGAACGTCACTTTTCCCCTCCCCAGTATAGCATTCCTTATCAAACTCTTTTAATACACAGGTTGTATTGTGCAGTACTTACAATCATCAATAGACTAGAACGGCACTCAGTCGAGAGCATACCTCTTTCTGGTTGGCCATATCACTCAATGGTGAAGAATCACTCACAAAATTCTGCTAGCTGAATCCGGATCTTCACCAAAATTGAATCAATTATTCCTTGTCACACACACAACCTGTCCACGAAGTTTCGTCCAAATCCGTGCCTAACTTTTTGAGATATTTTGTTCACAAACGGACAGGCAGGGGTGAAAACATAACCTCCATCCACCTTTGGTTGCGGAGGTAAAAATTGTAATTCGTCACCAAGTCCTGCTGGACATCGTGCGTAGCATTTGTGCAATCACGACGAACGAATGCTCTGCTGGGGAGTGGGAAAGTGACTTTCAGGCCTGCCTGTAGATTCCTCTTGGACTAACTCCAGCTATGTTTATTTTCAGGTAATTTTCAACTGAAGCTCTCATGAAACCAGCAACCGAGGGTTGGAACAGTCACCTCGAACCCAGGTATGACAGCCAAGCCCTAATGCAAGTTT